>NW_026882335.1:0-40239 GCF_032173495.1 Musca vetustissima
TTTTCAACCATCCATCCATCAATAGGCGTGGATTTTTTAAAGAATATTTTTTCAATCCATCCATCCATCAATAGGCGTGGATTTTTTAAAGAATATTTTTTCAACCATCCATCCATCAATAGGCGTGGATTTTTTAAAGAATATTTTTTCAACCATCCATCCATCAATAGGCGTGGATTTTTTAAAGAATATTTTTTCAACCATCCATCCATCAATAGGCGTGGATTTTTTAAAGAATATTTTTTCAACCATCCATCCATCAATAGGCGTGGATTTTTTAAAGAATATTTTTTCAACCATCCATCCATCAATAGGCGTGGATTTTTTAAAGAATATTTTTTCAACCATCCATCCATCAATAGGCGTGGATTTTTTAAAGAATATTTTTTCAACCATCCATCCATCAATAGGCGTGGATTTTTTAAAGAATATTTTTTCAACCATCCATCCATCAATAGGCGTGGATTTTTTAAAGAATATTTTTTCAACCATCATCAACCAAGGTGTGGATTTTTTAAAGAATATTTTTTCAACCATCCATCCATCAATAGGCGTGGATTTTTTAAAGAATATTTTTTCAACCATCATCAAACAAGGCGTGGATTTTTTAAACAATATTTTTTTAACCATCCATCCATCAATAGGCGTGGATTTTTTAAAGAATATTTTTTCAACCATCCATCCATCAATAGGCGTGGATTTTTTAAACAATATTTTTTCAACCATCCATCCATCAATAGGCGTGGATTTTTTAAACAATATTTTTTCATCCATCAATAGGCGTGGATTTTTTAAAGAATATTTTTTCAACCATCCATCCATCAATAGGCGTGGATTTTTTAAAGAATATTTTTTCAACCATCCATCGAAAAAAAATTTTTTTTCGACCATCATCAACCAAGGCGTGGAGTTTTTAAAGAACATCCAAGGCGTGGATTTTTTAAAGAAATTTTTTTTTCAACCATCATCAACCAAGGCGTGGATTTTTTAAAGAAAATTTTTTTTTCAACCATCATCAACCAAGGCGTGGATTTTTTAAAGAACATCCAAAGCGTGGATTTTTTCAAGCATCATCCAAAGCGTGGATTTTTTCAAGCATCATCCAAGGCGTGGATTCTTTCAAGCATCATCCAAGGCATGGATTTTTTCAAGCATCATCCAAAGCGTGGATTTTTTCAAGCATCATCCAAAGCGTGGATTTTTTCAAGCATCATCCAAGGCGTGGATTCTTTCAAGCATCATCCAAGGCGTGGATTTTTAAAAGAACATCCAAGGCGTGGATTTTTTCAAGCATCATCCAAGGCGTGGATTTTTTCAAGCATCATCCAAGGCGTGGATTTTTAAAAGAACATCCAAGGCGTGGATTTTTAAAAGAACATCCAAGGCGTGGATTTTTAAAAGAACATCCAAGGCGTGGATTTTTAAAAGAACATCCAAGGCGTGGATTTTTAAAAGAACATCCAAGGCGTGGATTTTTAAAAAAAACATCCAAGGCGTGGATTTTTTCAAGCATCATCCAAGGCGTGGATTTTTTCAAGCATCATCCAAGGCGTGGATTTTTTCAAGTATCATCCAAGGCGTGGATTTTTTCAAGCATCATCCAAGGCGTGGATTTTTTCAAGTATCATCCAAGGCGTGGATTTTTTCAAGCATCATCCAAGGCGTGGATTTTTTCAACCGCGTCCAAGGCGTGGATTTTTTTAAGGACATCCAAAGCCAGACGAAATTTGCTTCATTCATTCGCCAAGGCGTGGATTTTTTTAAATTGCCCCCTTAAGCTATTATAGCCTTTGACATTTTTCTTCATTAAATTTCAAACGTGTTGCCACATTACGTTAAGGTTCAATTCAATTAAAATGTTGAAGGCGTGGATTTTTTCAATTTAATTAATTAATTGATTTCATGAGACACGAAATTGTCTCGAAACATTTTTAGGTAAATTTTTCTCACAAGCTCGTGGTTAAATTGCACTGCAATTCAATGGCTGGTTGATTTTAATTTTCGAAAATTTTCCTTTGTCGATTTATTTACCACCATCCAATGTCTGGCTGTAAAGCAATTATTTTGGATTGTCGTTATAGAAAATCCTCAATCAAGGATATACCAAAGTGTTTAGGACAATTTCCTTTGGTAGTCCTTCATTTTTAGGTTTAATATTAATGTATGTGCGTACGTACGTATGTATGCATTTGTGTGCGTGCTGAAAAGTGATAACAGTATTTAAATCTTTCCATTGTCATACTGTAATCATCCTTTTATCTAACCATCCGTAAATTCATCAATTTACTCAAACAAATAACCAAAATAGAAAATACAGAAAAGGAAAAAAGGGCACTGAAAAAAAATAAAATAAACTATGTAGTGAAGCATGCGAGGTCGTGATGAGAAGTTCATGGGTCAGTAAAACAGATAAACTGGAATTTATTTTCTTTAAAAATCCACGCTTCTGGACCTTGGAATAGAATTGAAAATATTCTTTAAAAATCCACTTTTCTGGACCTTGGAATAGAGGTGAAAATATTCTTTAAGTTCATGGGTCAGTAAAGTTCATGGGTCAGTAAAACAGATAAACTGGAATTTATTTTCTTTAAAAATCCACGCTTCTGGACCTTGGAATAGAATTGAAAATATTCTTTAAAAATCCACTTTTCTGGACCTTGGAATAGAGGTGAAAATATTCTTTAAAAAATCCACCCTTCAGGACCTTGGAATAGAAGTGAAAATATTTTTTAAATAATCCCCGCTCCTGGACCTTGGAATTACTTACTTAGCTGGCTTGTTACAGAACGGTTGTTCCATAAGCCGAGCTTAAAACTGATTTCCATCTAATTCGTGGCCTTCCCCTTCTACGGGAACGATCAGTAGGCTCGTTTTTATATGCCTTTTGAGCTGGGGCATTTTCATTTATCCGCCCAACATGACCTAGCCACCGTAGTCGCTGCAGCTCAATACGACTGACTATGTCGATGTCCGCGTATAAATTGTAAAGCTCGTGGTTCATTCGACGCCGATATTCACCGTCGACGCAGATCGGCCCGGACAATTTCTCTCCCAAACACCCCAAGAGCACGGGTAATATCAGCGTCTTGTAAAGTGTGAGTTTGGTCTGGCGGGAGGTGGCCTTGTTTCTAAACTGCTTACTTAGACCTTTTCTGTTCACCTTTGCGTCTCGTATGACCTTTTCCAGCAGGATGTTAAGAAGATCACACGACAAACTGTCACCTTGTCTGAATCCTGGTTCGGTATTGAAGGGCTCCTATAGGTCCTTTTCTACTTTAACTGCTGACCTTGTGCCACTTAAAGTTATCCTGCATAGCCGCATTAATTTTGCAGGAATGCCGAACGCAGACATGGCTTTAAACACTTCTGAACGGATAGGGCTGTCGAATGTGGCTTTATAGTCGACAAATAGGTGGTATGTGTCGATGTGTTTTTCGTGGGTCATTTCCAGGATTTGGCGCAGATTGAAAATTTGGTCAATGGTGGATTTGGCAGGTCTGAAGCCGTATTTGTATGGTCCGATGATGTCATTGACCATTGGCTTCAATCGTTCACACAGCACACTGGATAGCACTTTATATGCGATGGGAAGGAGACTTATTCCTCTATAGTTGGCACATATCGTCTTGTCTCCATTTTTTGTACACGGGACACAGGATGCTGAGGTTCCAATCATTGGTCATGCATTCATCTAGCCAAATTGTGCTAATCAGCTGGTGCATGCTCCTGACCAGCATCTGGCCACCAGTCTTGAATAGTTCGTCTGGTAACCCATCGGCTTCTGCTGCTTTGTTGTTCTTGAGCCGATTAATTGTTTTTATGACCTCATCTTGGCTAGTTGGTATACACTCTATACCATCATCTCTTATTGGTTCTGGGGTATATTCTTCATCGCCACTCCTAGTATCAAATATACTAGAAGCTTTTCGAAATGCTCCTTCCAGGTCCTCAACATGCTGTCTGTATCTGTCACCAGATTTCCTTCTTCATCTCTACAGGAGGATGTGCCTGCACCAAAGCCTTCGATTTGCTGTTTTACTCGTTGGTAAATTTTCCGGACTTCATTCTGACTCCAGTACATCTCGATTTGCTCACGCTCACGTTTTTCTTGTTCTTTCTTCTTTTTTCCGTAAACAAGTTTCTCGTCTCTCCTTTTCTCCCGATAATTCTCCATCACGTTACGTGTTTCTACTGTCTGCAGGGTTGCCCTACACGCTGCGTTTTTCATATCAGTAGCATTACGACATTCCTGATCGTACCATACAGTTTGTATTGAGTGGGCAATTCTTTGCCATTGTGCTTCTATACTATTATCGGGACAAAGACCTTGGAATAGAAGTGAAAATATTCTTTAAAAAATCCACACTTCTGTACCTTGAAGGAACCTTGGCAATTTGTATATGAAATATCCTTCCCCTCCCCACCAAGCTTCCCAGTTTTTGCCACTTAACCAAAAACAAAGTAATTTGTGTATTTCAACTAAAAAGGGAAGTGAACAATTCTTCTGCACTAACTGGACCCACTCACCGACAGCAGATAAGCTGGCAGCAGACAAATCTATGGCAAATGTAAAGACCAAAGCAAAACCAAAGACAATAACAACTTCAGTCTTTCACTCACTCACTCAGTAACTTCCAATGAAGCATGCAACACAAAAAGGTATTATTTTAAGAGATTCCTTTTATTCTGGCGTTTTGTTTCTAGACTCCCCTCTTTTTGGTGCAGCAATTCGAACAATTGAAACGAATGAACCAGAAACCAGAAAAAGTGGTTGGGTAAAAAGAAATCTCTGGCCAAGAGAATAACTCGAAGATAAAAAGCCAAATAATTCTACTGTTGCTCTGGTGGCCAGAGGAGTGGTATGGAGTCGGTCGAACGGTCGGTCGATTGTGTTGCTTTTATCTATGGACGAACGAACGTCTGTCTGCTGCCAGAATGAGTGAAGCAAAAAGATTTAAATGTCAGCAAGTTATTTTCTTTGAAGAGTAATGTAAATGCCCAGCTAGATAAGAAGGACACAGCAGGACGAGTGGTGGATAGGGTAAAGTTAACGCTTAACTACAATATGAGAGATATGTTCAACAAATGGAAATGATGCGTGTGACATGCCACACGATATTAATGAAATTTCTAGTTGAGATTTGAAGAAGATTTCGATTTTTTTTTAGGAAACTGTAATGAATTTAAAATGAAAACTCCACGCCTTGTATAGTCCTTGAAAAAATCCACGTGTTGTATAGTCCTTGAAAAAATCCACGCCTTGTATAGTCCTTGAAAAAATCCTCGCCTTGTATAGTCCTTGAAAAAATCCACGCCTTGTATAGTCCTTGAAAAAATCCTCGCCTTGTATAGTCCTTTGAAATATATTTTTAAAAAATCCACACCTTGTATAGTCCTTTGAAAAATATTTTTAAAAAAATCCACACCTTGTATAGTCCTTGAAATATATTTTTAAAAAATCCACACCTTGTATAGCCCTTGAAAAATATTTTTAAAAAATCCACACCTTGCATAGTCCTTTGAAAAATATTTTTGAAAAAATATTCTTTACAAAATCCACGCCTTGTGTTGTTTGAAAAAATATTCTTTACAAAATCCACGCCATGTGTTGTTGGAAAAAAATATTCTTTACAAAATCCACGCCTTGTGTTGTTTGAAAAAATATTCTTTAAAAAATCCACGCCTTGTGTTGTTTGGTTCTTGAAAAAATATTCTTTAAAAAATCCACGCCTTGTGTTGTTTAGTTCTTGAAAAAATATTCTTCAAAAAATCCACGCCTTGTGTTGTTGGAAAAAATATTCTTTAAAAAAATCCACGCCTTGTGTTGTTGGAAAAAATATTCTTTAAAAAAATCCACGCCTTGTGTTGTTGGAAAAAATATTCTTTAAAAAAATCCACGCCTTGTGTTGTTGGAAAAAATATTCTTTAAAAAAATCCACGCCTTGTGTTGTTTGGTTATTAAAAAAAAATGTTCTTTAAAAAATCCACTCATTGTGTTGTTTGGTTCTTGAAAAAAATATTCTTTAAAAAATCCACGCCTTGTGTTGTTTGGTTCTTGAAAAAAATATTCTTTAAAAAATCCACGCCTTGTGTTGTTTGGTTCTTGAAAAAAATTCTTTAAAAAATCCACGCCTTGTGTTGTTTGGTTCTTGAAAAAAATATTCTTTAAAAAATCCACGCCTTGTGTTGTTTGGTTCTTGAAAAAAATATTCTTTAAAAAATCCACGCCTTGTGTTGTTTGGTTCTTGAAAAAAATATTCTTTAAAAAATCCACGCCTTGTGTTGTTTGGTTCTTGAAAAAAATATTCTTTAAAAAATCCACGCCTTGTGTTGTTTGGTTCTTGAAAAAAATATTCTTTAAAAAATCCACGCCTTGTGTTGTTTGGTTCTTGAAAAAAATATTCTTTAAAAAATCCACGCCTTGTGTTGTTTGGTTCTTGAAAAAAATATTCTTTAAAAAATCCACGCCTTGTGTTGTTTGGTTCTTGAAAAAAATATTCTTTAAAAAATCCACGCCTTGTGTTGTTTGGTTCTTGAAAAAAATATTCTTTAAAAAATCCACGCCTTGTGTTGTTTGGTTCTTGAAAAAAATATTCTTTAAAAAATCCACGCCTTGTGTTGTTTGGTTCTTGAAAAAAATATTCTTTAAAAAATCCACGCCTTGTGTTGTTTGGTTCTTGAAAAAAATATTCTTTAAAAAATCCACGCCTTGTGTTGTTTGGTTCTTGAAAAAAATATTCTTTAAAAAATCCACGCCTTGTGTTGTTTGGTTCTTGAAAAAAATATTCTTTAAAAAATCCACGCCTTGTGTTGTTTGGTTGTTGAAAAAAATATTCTTTAAAAAATCCACGCCTTGTGTTGTTTGGTTGTTGAAAAAAATATTCTTTAAAAAATCCACGCCTTGTGTTGTTTGGTTGTTGAAAAAAATATTCTTTAAAAAATCCACGCCTTGTGTTGTTTGGTTGTTGAAAAAAATATTCTTTAAAAAATCCACGCCTTGTGTTGTTTGTTGTTTGTTGAAAAAAATATTCTTTAAAAAATCCACGCCTTGTGTTGTTTGGTTGTTGAAAAAAATATTCTTTAAAAAATCCACGCCTTGTGTTGTTTGGTTGTTGAATATTCTTTAAAAAATCCACGCCTTGTGTTGTTTGGTTGTTGAAAAAAATATTCTTTAAAAAATCCACGCCTTGTGTTGTTTGGTTGTTGAAAAAAATATTCTTTAAAAAATCCACGCCTTGTGTTGTTTGGTTGTTGAAAAAAATATTCTTTAAAAAATCCACGCCTTGTGTTGTTTGGTTGTTGAAAAAAATATTCTTTAAAAAATCCACGCCTTGTGTTGTTTGGTTGTTGAAAAAAATATTCTTTAAAAAATCCACGCCTTGTGTTGTTTGGTTGTTGAAAAAAATATTCTTTAAAAAATCCACGCCTTGTGTTGTTTGGTTGTTGAAAAAAATATTCTTTAAAAAATCCACGCCTTGTGTTGTTTGGTTGTTGAAAAAAATATTCTTTAAAAAATCCACGCCTTGTGTTGTTTGGTTGTTGAAAAAAATATTCTTTAAAAAATCCACGCCTTGTGTTGTTTGTTTGTTGAAAAAATATTCTTTAAAAAATCCACGCCTTGTGTTGTTTGTTTGTTGAAAAAATATTCTTTAAAAAATCCACGCCTTGTGTTGTTTGTTTGTTGAAAAAATATTCTTTAAAAAATCCACGCCTTGTGTTGTTTGGTTCCTGGAAAAAATATTCTTTAAAAAATTTACGCCTTGTGTTGTTTGGTTCCTGGAAAAAATATTCTTTAAAAAATCCACGCCTTGTGTTGTTTGGTTCCTGGAAAAAATATTCTTTAAAAAATCCAGGCCTTGTGTTGTTTTGGTTCCTGGAAAAAATATTCTTTAAAAAATCCACGCCTTGTGTTGTTTGGTTGTTGAAAAAATATTCTTTAAAAAATCCACGCCTTGTGTTGTTTGGTTCTTGAAAAAAAAAAATCTTTAAAAAATCCACGCCTTGTTTTGTTTGGTTCTTGAAAAAATATTCTTTAAAAAATCCACGCCTTGTGTTGCTTGGTTGTTGAAAAAATATTCTTTTAGAAATCCACGGCCTTAAATGGTCCCTGAAAAATTATTGTTCATAAAATCCAGGCCTTGAGCTGATCCTTGAAAAATTCTCTCTTTGCCTTGTGGTGGTCCTTGAGAAAATCAATTTCTTTTCAATTCTCTAAACAGCTTGAATTATTTGATTTCTTCTTAAATTGAAAATAAGGATTTGTATTACAATACTTAAGTATCAATCAATTAAATGGATGACCCATTTTCCAGTTTCATCAATACATCTTCAGTTGATTTCTGTTTCCTCTCATTGATTCGGGAACCACATCAAAGGAACATTTGATATTCTACGAATCCACATTGCTTTTCAAATGTTGGATATACCTGCTTTACAAACACAGCATTGTGACCACAATAGCATTTATTTTTCGTATTTTGGTGAACAATTTTAATTGAGTTCATTGATGGTGGTTAATGTTGTATAACATTAACCACCATCACTTAATCAATTGAATCGATGTCGACACGCACACATGCATGTTGGGGGAAAATAGGATGTGATCTGAAAGCGGAGGTGAAATAAGAGGAGAGATTTAATTGGGTATGTATTGCTGTTTCTTAGATGGTAATTGATCTCAAATAGGTTTGTTGAAGGTCCTGGTGGTATTTATCGCCATATGTGACTGTAACATCAAAGCCTCAATACCTTCTGGCAGAAAATATTAAAGGTTTAGGGCCTAACCTATATAAGATATGAGGGTTAAATTAGGTATTTCGGGTCGCAAGGCAACTACAACACAAACCAAATATTTAATCCACGTTTAAATTTTTGTCTGTTTATTTTTCAAGACAAACAATTTGCATGATTTCAATTTCTTTTATTAAAGACCTATGAAACCAACACCGACACTAATGTCAACTTCAATTTTCTTCCCCCTCGTCGGCATTAACAGGATTCACATCGAAATGAAATATGTCGTAAAATGAAACTAACCAGATACACGCAGCCATACATGCAGTGTATGTAGACACATTTACTGATTTGTTGACCATTATACAGAGGTCATCATAAAACACCCATTTTAACATTAAGAAGCCATTTCGAATGGTAATACAAAAAAAGAACACAATAGGAATACAATAAAAAGAAAGCCAAAAACACAATTTCAATAAAATAAACAAAAATCTATCAAATGAGAAAAAAATACAGAGGAAGAATAATAAAACAACCAAAAAACAAAAACATGATGATAAAATAAACAGGATGATGCATAAAGCCCGAGGTGGAAAAGCAACACAGTGGATTTATAAAAAAAAATTTTTGAGACCTTTCAAAAAGTGAATTTGGATGTCAGGGTATTATAGCTTTGTGCAGCTCCAAGAGTTTGTAACGCCGCGAAATATTGGTCCTAGACCCACCTTTAAGTGTACCGATCATCATATCTCGACTAGCTGAGCCGATCTGGACAGACGTCCGTCTGTCCATTATAATTAGTAAACACGATACAGGCAACAGTTATGGAACAATCTTCACGAAATTTTGGATGTAGGATGGGTTCGGCCCAATGAAGACCCCTATTGTTTTTGGTAAAGATCGATTAATATTTAGGGGATGAAATGGACCAAATACTAAATTTTTGTCGATTTTTCTGGTCGCTCAATAGGCCGCAATTATGGTCCGAATATCGCAGAATTTTACATGGAGAAGTTGGTCGGGCAAAAGAAAAAGCATGCATATTTCGATAAAGATAGGTGAATATTTAGCGGGTCAAATGAGGCGTATTTACTTGCTCCTGAAGGACATATACCCGAGAAGTTGATAGTATATCCAAGAGGAGTTGTTGACCTTCAAATTGATACCAATTATATGGCTGTATGTATTCTGATGTGGGAGTTATACGTAATTAGATAAAGGTGACTATGTGCATAGTATTACTATTACTCCATTAGAAGACGGAAATATCGCGCTGATCGCTTTGAAATTGTACATGAATTTCCGATTATGGTGAAGGACGACGCCTATAGTTTTCGGTGAAGTTGAGATTTCATTCAGGGGGTGCAATGAACCGAAAACTTTAATTTTGTCAGCTTTTCTAGTCGCTCTAGAGGCAATTATTATAAGCAGAACATAACATATTTTACAAGGTGAATGGGATCTGACCAAATACATAGAGCGGCTGTTTAGATGATCGGTTAATTTTCCGAGGTTCAAATCAACCAAAACCTAAAGTGACATTTTGGAAAATATGCAACACTTAGAAATTGGAGTTGTTGATGTATAATCGGTAAAAAGGGTGCAAATATCTCGAAATATTGCCCAGGCTCAGAATATAGAACCGCCGAAAGTTAGCTTTTCGTGGTAGTTTTGTAGGGTATCATATGGTCGGTCCCGTCCGACTATACTGCTCCGCTCACTGGTTTTGTTTGTTGTTGTTTTTAACATTTGTTTTCTAAGTTTTCCAAAAGAATGCTCTTCAGCAACAAATGCTCGCGAAAGAATGAATCGTCGACTCTTGCAGCGATACTTTATCGTTCGTGAATTTTTCGTACAATGCGAACATTCCCGAGAGATTGTAAATGCTTGTTCATTAATTGTAACTTTATCATTCGCAGTGAATTGAAAACATTCGAATTCCGTGAGCATTCGTGAGAAAGAGCGTATTTTAATCATTCTTCGCAACCTGATCACAACATAACCCACGGTAAAGAGAATCTGGATAAGTACAGCCCTGGTCTACTGAATATTAGAAATATTTGTTGACATCTATTCGGTCAAGAGGGTGCTAATATCGCAAAATATTTCCCAGGCTCAGAATATATAAAGTTAGATAGAAAGTTACATTTTCGTGGAAGTTGTGTAGGGTATCATATGGTCGGCCCCGTCCGACTATACTGCTCCGCTCAATGGTTAAAAAAATATTTTTTCACTTAATATTAAGGCGTGATTTAAAAAAAATTGTCCCACTTAATTTCAAGAATTGTCTACAAAAATCTAACTCTCATACCACTGTTCCACAAAATGCGTTCCATTCGAATTCGAAGAATACAAATCAAAGAGAAATTGTAAACGACAAGTTAATCTCACTTCAAGCATAACCGAAAGCGTTTTTATGATCCAATGGACAAGGTTGGCTTAGAGAATAAAACAAAACAAAACAGCAACAGGACTAACATGCACACACACAAAAAATAAAATATGTGTGTTGTCCAGCCACCCCTAGAGCTAAATTTAAAGGTGAGTGTGGGTGTTCGATTTCTAAATAAAGAAATAAATATTCCGTTTTAAAGATATCCAAAATGTTGGTAAAATTAACAAAGTGAAAATTTAATATTGTTGTCAATATTTAATTTGAATATGTATAATGAGGAGGGGTGGGTACGATATTTATGCATAGGTATGAGGGTGATATAATATAATGTATATAAAAAATATTTTTTTTGGTATAAAGTCTATCAGAAATATTTTTATTTCAGAATGGACCCCAACAGCATAGAGAATATTAATGTTTGTCAGTCTGTTATATTTGTATATACAGTTCAAGCCGCAGTTATGGACCAATCGCCACGAAATTTGGATTTTTTACAGCCCTTTATCAAGTCGTTGATTTACTAAAAATATTTTTTTAGCCCTTTATCTGGACCTTAGACCATAGTGGCATCTGTTGACCAACACTATTCATCTCCGGATTTCAAAGCTGATATTAATAGTTTTGTTTATGGCGGTACGACGGTATATAAAATCGTTTACCTTGAAGCTTTAGTTTTCAAGTTTCACAGTTGGTCCGAGTCTGCTGAAAGTCTTACGCATTGATACCATCAAATTGATCTTCTCGTCACTTACAGCCAGCCCGCAACGTTCGACCTATATGTCGACGTCGTCTGTGTAGGCTAGTAACATATGCCGTTTGGTGTGCAGAGTGCCTGTACAAAAACATGCCCAGGGCAGCGATCATATGCTGTTTCTAGGAACTCATAAAATATGTCTTTGGTCTGCTCATCTTTGTCTTCGGTCGGAGCATGGGCGCAAATAAGACTGATGTATAAGAACTTCGCTTTTATGTGGATTATAACCATAAATCCGCAGCCAAATGCATGTCTCGTTTCATGTTAACTATAATACAGGGCGTAATCATCTGATATACTTACGCCAGTCCCTTTCCATCGTATTTCCTGTAAGGCAATAATATCGGTTTTTTACGTTTTGCGTATGTCAACCAATGTGAAAACTGTGCCTGTTCTGAACAACGTGCGCACATTCCAAGTGCAGATTCGCAGACCATGGCCCTTTATACGTTTGCGGGTCGTCAACCTTGGGGGGTTCGGTTTTTATACCCTTCACCACACTGTGGTACAGGGTATTATGTCTTTGTGCATATGTTTGTAACAGGCAAAAGGAAACGAGATAGACCCATAGTTCCTTTTGAGAATATGCATAGAATCACTTTCTGAGTCGATTTATGCATGTCCGTCCGTCCGTCCGTCTGTCCGTCTGTCCGTCTGTCCGTCTGTTGGTGTTAAATTGTAAACAAAGTACAGGTCGCATTTATAATCCGATTTAGATGAAATTTGGCATAGGTCACTTATTCGGCCCAAGGACGAACCCTATTGAAATTGGGAAAAATCGGTTCAGATTTAGATATAGCTCCCATATATATATTTAACCGATTTAATGTAAACGGTCCCTATATATCTTTCGATTTGCACGAAATTTGGTACAGCCTAATCAATTAGGTCTAGAATGATGTCTGCCAAGTTTCGTGAAAATCGGTCCAGATTTAGATATAGCTCCCATATATAGTTTCGTCCGATTTCAGGTAAATGGTGCTCCAAAGTCCCTATATATCTTCCGATTTGCGCCAAATTTTGCATGACGTACTGAATTGAGCATAGAATTATGTCTGCCAAGTTTCGAGAAAATCGGTCCAGATTTAGATATAGCTCCCATGTATAGTTTCGTCCGATTTCATGTAAATGGTGCCCCAAAGTCCCTATATATCTTTCGATTCGCACGAAAATTGGCATAACGTACTGAATTGAGCCTTGAATGATGTCTGCCAAGTTTCGTGAAAATCGGTCCAGATTTAGATATAGCTCCCATATATAGTTTCGTCCGATTTCAGGTAAATGGTGCTCCAAAGTCCCTATATATCTTTCGATTTGCACCAAATTTGGCATGACGTACTGAATTGAGCACAGAATTATGTCTGCCAAGTTTCGAGAAAATCGGTCCAGATTTAGATATAGCTCCAATGTATAGTTTCGTCCGATTTCATGTAAATGGTGCCCCAAAGTCCCTATATATCTTTCGATTTGCACGAAATTTGGCATAACGTACTGAATTGAGCCTTGAATGATGTCTGCCAAGTTTCGTGAAAATCGGTCCAGATTTAGATATAGCTCCCATATATAGTTTCGTCCGATTTCAGGTAAATGGTGCTCCAAAGTCCCTATATATCTTTCGATTTGCACCAAATTTGGCATGACGTACCGAATTGAGCCTTGAATGATGTCTGCCAAGTTTCGAAAAAATCGGTCCAGATTTAGATATAGCTCCCATATATAGATTCGTCCGATTTCATGTAAATGGTGGACCAAAGTCGCTATATATCTTTCGATTTGCACGAAATTTGGTACAGCCTAATCAATTAGGTCTAGAATGATGTCTGCCAAGTTTCGCGAAAATCGGTTCAGATTTAGATATAGCTCCTATATTTAGTTTCGTCCGATTTCATGTAAATGGTGCTCCAAAGTCCCTATATATATTTCGATTTGCACCAAATTTGGCATAACGTACTGAATTGAGCCTAGAATTATGTCTGCCAAGTTTCGAGAAAATCGGTCCAGATTTAGATATAGCTCCCATGTATAGTTTCGTCCGATTTCATGTAAATGGTGCCCCAAAGTCCTTATATATCTTTTGATTTGCACGAAATTTGGCATAACGTACTAAATTGAGCCTAGAATGATGTCTGCCAAGTTTCGAGAAAATCGGTCCAGATTTAGATATAGCTCCCATATATAGTTTCGTCCGATTTCATGTAAATGGTGGACCAAAGTCGCTATATATCTTTCGATTTGCACGAAATTTGACAGACATAGCCCAACGGATGACATATTTATATTTGTTTGAAGTCGATTTACTTACTTTATGGATAGATCTAGGTAGATTCACATTTAGATAAATATCACATATTTTATTTCATCCAATTTCATGTTAATAGTCCTGTTTAATATACCCATAGTGGTGAAGGGTATCATATAGTCGGCCCCGTCCGACTTTACTACTTTCCTTACTGGTCTTTTTCGTTGTTTTTTCGTAGTGGGTATGGCAACTAACCCGAAGCCTCAACCCATTTTTATAGTTCTTATGGGTGAACTTACTCACTACTTGAACGGATGATGAAAATAGCTTCTCCAGGTGAAACAGCGAAGAGGTCAGTGCCCGCAATTGAGATGAAAGAGGGACCAAGATAAACCTGGCCTTTCCATGTTTAAGCCCATCAGAGCCCTTGCTTTGTATCTATCATCCCCTATGTCACCCATTAATAGGCCATTATTGTATAATTATTTTAGAACCATATGCGGATGAACCACGATTTCAGCTATGTTAAATTTTTGATAATATTGTCCCTATACCATTTTCTACACCTTATGCCCTATATTCCATTTTCTAATTAAAGACCCACTGGCCATTATGTTTTATAGAAAGAAAAACTTATACATTTCCTATTAAAAAAAACTTTCCCTTATTTTCTACGTGATACTACTATCTGCGCATCAATCATGAACTGATTGAAAGCTAAATGCGTATACTTACATACCAATATACTAAAATATATTCACATATGACATATAGAGTGTAAAGGCTATTAGTGATAAACGTCAAATTCGCCACGTTTTATCCCTAATTGATTAATGGGCATGTTCAAATAAAATAGATCCCTAATGTTAACCACCAGTCCCCCACCACCACGACGAACAAAACCAGCCAAAGTTCGTAGTATGGGTAAATGGTTATGTGATGATATTCATGTTAGCAAGTATCTGTGTATTTTTTTCCTATATGGGTTGCTGCTTTTTATTGGTAAAAACTTTTTTTGGGGGGCCATAGAAAATTAAATTATTTTAGTGTGCAGAGAGGGTGAGTGAATCTGTACCAGTAAATCACGTTTCAACGAGATGTATACCATATACATATACTTGTAAATATATCTGTTCAACACAACTAAAATGCTGTTATGTGAAAATGAAAATTGGGTCACATCTGTTTTTGACCAAGTAAATGTTTTTAGTTTAGTTCAGTTCAGTGTTTTAATTCAGCAAATAGTTGGCTTTAATTTCGGTCTGACTTCAATGTTTATGGAAAATGAAATTTACTTAATTTAGAGGATGCTGAGTATTTTTAGGATAGACGAACTGAAGGGAGTTTTTATAGACTAGCTGCAGCAGGAAGTCTTTATAGACGAGCTGCAGCAGGAAGTCTTTATAGACAATCTGCAGGGAGTCTTTATAGACGAGCTAAAGCAGGGAGTCTTTATAGACGATCTGCAGCAGGGAGTCTTTATAGACGAGCTGAAGCAGGGAGTCTTTATAGACGATCTGCAGCAGGGAGTCTTTATAGACGATCTGCAGCAGGGAGTCTTTATAGACGATCTGCAGCAGGGAGTCTTTATAGACGATCTGCAGCAGGGAGTCTTTATAGACGATCTGCAGCAGGGAGTCTTTATAGACGAGCTGAAGCAGGGAGTCTTTATAGACGAGCTGAAGCAGGGAGTCTTTATAGACGATCTGCAGCAGGGAGTCTTTATAGACGAGCTGCAGCAGGGAGTCTTTATAGACGATCTGCAGCAGGGAGTCTTTCTAGACGAGCTGCAGCAGGGAGTCCTTATAGACGAGCTGAAGCAGGGAGTCCTTATAGACGAGCTGAAGCAGGGAGTCTTTATAGACGAGCTGAAGCAGGGAGTCTTTATAGACGATCTGCAGCAGGGAGTCTTTATAGACGATCTGCAGCAGGGAGTCTTTATAGACGATCTGCAGCAGGGAGTCTTTATAGACGAGCTGAAGCAGGGAGTCTTTATAGACGATCTGCAGCAGGGAGTCTTTATAGACGATCTGCAGCAGGGAGTCTTTCTAGACGAGCTGCAGCAGGGAGTCCTTATAGACGAGCTGAAGCAGGGAGTCCTTATAGACGAGCTGAAGCAGGGAGTCTTTATAGACGAGCTGAAGCAGGGAGTCTTTATAGACGATCTGCAGCAGGGAGTCTTTATAGACGATCTGCAGCAGGGAGTCTTTATAGACGATCTGCAGCAGGGAGTCTTTATAGACGATCTGCAGCAGGGAGTCTTTCTAGACGAGCTGCAGCAGGGAGTCCTTATAGACGAGCTGAAGCAGGGAGTCCTTATAGACGAGCTGAAGCAGGGAGTCTTTATAGACGAGCTGAAGCAGGGAGTCTTTATAGACGATCTGCAGCAGGGAGTCTTTATAGACGATCTGCAGCAGGGAGTCTTTATAGACGATCTGCAGCAGGGAGTCTTTATAGACGATCTGCAGCAGGGAGTCTTTATAGACGAGCTGAAGCAGGGAGTCTTTATAGACGAGCTGAAGCAGGGAGTCTTCATAGACGATCTGCAGCAGGGAGTCTTTATAGACGAGCTGCAGCAGAAAGTCTTTATAGACGATCTGCAGCAGAAAGTCTTTATAGACGATCTGCAGCAGGGAGTCTTTCTAGACGAGCTGCAGCAGGGAGTCCTTATAGACGAGCTGAAGCAGGGAGTCCTTATAGACGAGCTGAAGCAGGGAGTCTTTATAGACGAGCTGAAGCAGGGAGTCTTTATAGACGAGCTGAAGCAGGGAGTCTTTATAGACGAGCTGAAGCAGGGAGTCTTTATAGACGAGCTGAAGCAGGGAGTCTTTATAGACGAGCTGAAGCAGGGAGTCTTTATAGACGAGCTGAAGCAGGGAGTCTTTATAGACGAGCTGAAGCAGGGAGTCTTTATAGACGAGCTGAAGCAGGGAGTATTTATAGACGAGCTGAAGCAGGGAGTCTTTATAGACGAGCTGAAGCAGGGCGTCTTTATAGACGAGCTGAAGCAGGGAGTCTTTATAGACGAGCTGAAGCAGGGAGTCTTTATAGACGAGCTGAAGCAGGGAGTCTTTATAGACGAGCTGAAGCAGGGAGTCTTTATAGACGAGCTGAAGCAGGGAGTCTTTATAGTCGAGCTGAAGCAGGGAGTCTTTATAAACGAGCTGAAGCAGGGAGTCCTTATAGACGAGCTAAAGCAGGGAGTCTTTATAGACGAGCTGAAGCAGGGAGTCTTTATAAACGAGCTGAAGCAGGGAGTCCTTATAGACGAGCTGAAGCAGGGAGTCTTTATAGACGATCTGCAGCAGGGAGTTTTTATAGACGAGCTGCAGCAGGGAGTCTTTCTAGACGAGCTGAAGCAGCAGGGAGTCTTTATAGACGATCTGCAGCAGGAAGTCTTTATAGACGAGCTGCAGCAGGGAGTCTTTATAGACGATCTGCAGCAGGGAGTCCTTATAGACGAGCTGAAGCAGGGAGTCTTTGTAGAAGAGCTGAAGCAGGGAGTCTTTATTGACGAGCTGAAGGAGGGAGTCTTTTTAGATGAGCAGAAGCAGGGAGTCTTTATAAACGATCTGAAGCAGGGAGTCTTTCTAGACGAGCTGAAGCAGCAGGGAGTCTTTATAGACGATCTGCAGCAGGAAGTCTTTATAGACGAGCTGCAGCAGGGAGTCTTTATAGACGAGCTGCAGCAGGGAGTCTTTATAGACGAGCTGCAGCAGGGAGTCTTTATAGACGAGCTGCAGCAGGGAGTCTTTATAGAAGAGCTGAAGCAGGGAGTCTTTATAGACGAGCTGAAGGAGGGAGTCTTTTTAGATGAGCTGAAGCAGGGAGTCTTTATAAACGATCTGAAGCAGGGAGTCTTTATAGACGAGCTGAAGCAGGAAGTCCCTATAGACGAGCTGAAGCAGGGAGTCTTTATAGAAGAGCTGAAGCAGGGAGTCTTTATAGACGAGCTGAAGGAGGGAGTCTTTATAGACGAGCTCAAGGGAGTCTTTATAGACGAGCTGAAGGGTGTTTTTATAAACGAGCTGAATTAGGGATTCTTTATAGATGAGCTGAAGGGCGTCTTTGTAGACGAGCTGAATAAGGGAGTCTTTATAGACGAACTCAATCAGGGAGTCTTAATAGACGAGCTGTAGGGAGTATATATGTATATGTCAGCAATATATAAATTCGAATCGATTTTCACCAATTTCAATAGGGCTGGTCCTTGTTCAAATATCCAATTCATCCAAATCGGATCAGAAATGTTTACAAAAAATGGACAGACGAACGGACATGCATAAATCGACTCAGAAAGTGATTCTACGCATATTCTCAAAATGAAACGTGGGTCTACCTCGATTCCTTTTGCCTGCTACAAACATATTCAGAAATGCAGAATACTCTGTACCACAGAGTGGTAAAGGGTATACATATTTCGAGTAAGAAAGAACAGGGTTTTCTAGTTGTTTAAATCGGATATTCTATGCGGCATGGTTTCAGTATCATGTTTTCCATTTTCATTTTTTTTTACTTTACACGAAAAAGTTTCAAGAGAGCCATTCGAATTTGTTGGTCAGATTGCCTACCCCATGAAAAATTTCTGATATTCGACTTATGATTGTGGCGTCCAGAGCTACTAGAAAACCAGAAAAAAGTTTTCGGTCCATTTCATTCCCAAAATATCATCTGATCTTAGGCATCGTCCTCAACCATTACCGGAACATCAAGCAAAATGCCCTACCAGTGCTATATTTGCGCGGAGGAGTATAGTCGTACGGGGACAACCATATGATACCCTACACAACTACCACGAATATCTAAGTTTCTGCTGTTCTGTATTTCTAACACTGGCGTATTTTTTAAATCTTGTTTTCCCTAGGTGCATTTTTCACATTTATAGGTCATCCACTCTTCAATTTCTCGGGACAATGTCCTTCAGGGAAAATATATATGCCCCAGAATACAATTTTTGTTATTTTTAACAAGTCTGGGTCAATTTGACCCGCTGAATATTGATCTTAATCAAAACAGTCCTGCTTATTTTTGGGCCAGATTCCCTCCTTGGTGTAAAATTTCGTGGCATCTGGGCCAAAATTGTAGCATCTAAAGCGACCAGGAAAACAGACAAAATGAAAGTTTTCAGTCCATTTCATCCCCCAAATAATAACCGATAATTATAGAAAATAATAGGTGTCTTCTTTGGTCGGAACCCGTCCTACATGCAAAATTTCATGACTAACTGTGGCCCGTATCGTATTTACAAATCATAATGGAGGGGCGCATATGTCTAGATTCACTCTGCTTGTCGAGAAATGACGGATCGATACACTAAAAGGTGGGTCTAGGCCCAATATTTCGTGGCGTTACAAGCTTATGGGGCCGCACAAAGCAGTAATTCTCTTAGGTATTATCGATATAAAGTTATTTCTTCATAAATAATAGAGTAGTCTTCATAAATAATAGGGTCCATAGGCCATATCTTCGAACATTGACCTATGACGAATTAATCCCCCTTCTGATTTTTTTATTCACTTTTATTTCCAATGGAAATTTCCATTATCCAGAGCATGACCTCGATTTTGTTTCACATTGGAATTGGGAAATTACACAGGTATGGTCCTACTACTTCACCCAAAAAGGTGTTGGTCAATATTACCTTTTGCTTTCTTCGAAAATACTCCTCAGCATTTGGCATAATTTCTATTGTTAAACGGAAAAATCACAAACAACAAAATCTAACTCAACCTACTGACATACTGCTACTACTGAAGATCTTTAATTAAAAACATTTTCATTTGTGTGTGAAAATCAAAAACAAAACTTCAAATACTGCAATTTCTTTTTTGGCAGACTTTCTTTGTATTCTTGTTTTCATTTTCATTCATTTCAACAATGTCAACTTCAAAAACATTCGCATTCATTCATTTATTTTTTAACAAACAAACAATGATTTTTCAAGGACTTCATAACACAGAAATGGATCTTAAGGATTTTCTTTTTCAGAGTAGACACACACACATACACACAAATTTGTTAACAGATGCCATGGCGCCCGGACACAAAAGAGTGTTTATATACGTTTTTGTTTCAAATTCAAACTGGTTTCCCTGGACATGGGACACATGAATGCTGCAGTCTGTGAGTGGTTTCTCTCTTTTCACCTTCATTCACTTCATCGTTGTATGAAAATGAAAAACTTCAAAAAGAAAATTGAATTCAATACCTGAAAAGTGTTCCAGTTTCACAGCGGGACACTTTTTTTAACGAGAAAGAAGCCAGAACGAAGAAAACCATCACACAGAGAATAGCTGCAAATTAAGAACGATTGCAGCAGGGATAACAATTTTTTAATTGTCATGCGTAACAAAGTGGGGCAGTGGGGAAAATTTAAATTATTCACTGGGAGATTTTCAAAATTGTGTTTCAAAATATAGTGAGGATTATAAAAATATTGTTCAAAACATTCTCAACCAAAAAGGTGATTGATAAAATACTTTTTTAAAAGATCAGCTTCCAAAAAATCATTACACATACACATATTCCTTACAAATTTCAACATTGCTTATATATCCCTTACAAAATTCATCATTGAAAACATATTCCTTACAAAATCCATTTCTGAAAAATTCTTCTCTAAAAAAATCCACGCCTTATATAGGACTTGAAAAAATCCACGCCTTATATAGGACTTGAAAAAATATTCTTTAAAAAATCCACGCCTTATATAGGACTTGAAAAAATATTCTTTAAAAAATCCACGCCTTATATAGGACTTGAAAAAATATTCTTTAAAAAATCCACGCCTTATATAGGACTTGAAAAAATATTCTTTAAAAAATCCACGCCTTATATAGGACTTGAAAAAATATTCTTTAAAAAATCCACGCCTTATATAGGACTTGAAAAAATATTCTTTAAAAAATCCACGCCTTATATAGGACTTGAAAAAATATTCTTTAAAAAATCCACGCCTTATATAGGACTTGAAAAAATCCACGCCTTATATAGGACTTATATAGGACTTGAAAAAATATTCTTTAAAAAATCCACGCCTTATATAGGACTTGAAAAAATATTCTTTAAAAAATCCACGCCTTATATAGGACTTGAAAAAATATTCTTTAAAAAATCCACGCCTTATATAGGACTTGAAAAAATATTCTTTAAAAAATCCACGCCTTATATAGGACTTGAAAAAATATTCTTTAAAAAATCCACGCCTTATATAGGACTTGAAAAAATATTCTTTAAAAAATCCACGCCTTATATAGGACTTGAAAAAATATTCTTTAAAAAATCCACGCCTTATATAGGACTTGAAAAAATATTCTTTAAAAAATCCACGCCTTATATAGGACTTGAAAAAATATTCTTTAAAAAATCCACGCCTTATATAGGACTTGAAAAAATATTCTTTAAAAAATCCACGCCTTATATAGGACTTGAAAAAATATTCTTTAAAAAATCCACGCCTTATATAGGACTTGAAAAAAATATTCTTTAAAAAATCCACGCCTTATATAGGACTTGAAAAAATATTCTTTAAAAAATCCACGCCTTATATAGGACTTGAAAAAATATTCTTTAAAAAATCCACGCCTTATATAGGACTTGAAAAAATATTCTTTAAAAAATCCACGCCTTATATAGGACTTGAAAAAATATTCTTTAAAAAATCCACGCCTTATATAGGACTTGAAAAAATATTCTTTAAAAAATCCACGCCTTATATAGGACTTGAAAAAATATTCTTTAAAAAATCCACGCCTTATATAGGACTTGAAAAAATATTCTTTAAAAAATCCACGCCTTATATAGGACTTGAAAAAATATTCTTTAAAAAATCCACGCCTTATATAGGACTTGAAAAAATATTCTTTAAAAAATCCACGCCTTATATAGGACTTGAAAAAATATTCTTTAAAAAATCCACGCCTTATATAGGACTTGAAAAAATATTCTTTAAAAAATCCACGCCTTATATAGGACTTGAAAAAATATTCTTTAAAAAATCCACGCCTTATATAGGACTTGAAAAAATATTCTTTAAAAAATCCACGCCTTATATAGGACTTGAAAAAATATTCTTTAAAAAATCCACGCCTTATATAGGACTTGAAAAAATATTCTTTAAAAAATCCACGCCTTATATAGGACTTGAAAAAATATTCTTTAAAAAATCCACGCCTTATATAGGACTTGAAAAAATATTCTTTAAAAAATCCACGCCTTATATAGGACTTGAAAAAATATTCTTTAAAAAATCCACGCCTTATATAGGACTTGAAAAAATATTCTTTAAAAAATCCACGCCTTATATAGGACTTGAAAAAATATTCTTTAAAAAATCCACGCCTTATATAGGACTTGAAAAAATATTCTTTAAAAAATCCACGCCTTATATAGGACTTGAAAAAATATTCTTTAAAAAATCCACGCCTTATATAGGACTTGAAAAAATATTCTTTAAAAAATCCACGCCTTATATAGGACTTGAAAAAATATTCTTTAAAAAATCCACGCCTTATATAGGACTTGAAAAAATATTCTTTAAAAAATCCACGCCTTATATAGGACTTGAAAAAATATTCTTTAAAAAATCCACGCCTTATATAGGACTTGAAAAAATATTCTTTAAAAAATCCACGCCTTATATAGGACTTGAAAAAATATTCTTTAAAAAATCCACGCCTTATATAGGACTTGAAAAAATATTCTTTAAAAAATCCACGCCTTATATAGGACTTGAAAAAATATTCTTTAAAAAATCCACGCCTTATATAGGACTTGAAAAAATATTCTTTAAAAAATCCACGCCTTATATAGGACTTGAAAAAATATTCTTTAAAAAATCCACGCCTTATATAGGACTTGAAAAAATATTCTTTAAAAAATCCACGCCTTATATAGGACTTGAAAAAATATTCTTTAAAAAATCCACGCCTTATATAGGACTTGAAAAAATATTCTTTAAAAAATCCACGCCTTATATAGGACTTGAAAAAATATTCTTTAAAAAATCCACGCCTTATATAGGACTTGAAAAAATATTCTTTAAAAAATCCACGCCTTATATAGGACTTGAAAAAATATTCTTTAAAAAATCCACGCCTTATATAGGACTTGAAAAAATATTCTTTAAAAAATCCACGCCTTATATAGGACTTGAAAAAATATTCTTTAAAAAATCCACGCCTTATATAGGACTTGAAAAAATATTCTTTAAAAAATCCACGCCTTATATAGGACTTGAAAAAATATTCTTTAAAAAATCCACGCCTTATATAGGACTTGAAAAAATATTCTTTAAAAAATCCACGCCTTATATAGGACTTGAAAAAATATTCTTTAAAAAATCCACGCCTTATATAGGACTTGAAAAAATATTCTTTAAAAAATCCACGCCTTATATAGGACTTGAAAAAATATTCTTTAAAAAATCCACGCCTTATATAGGACTTGAAAAAATATTCTTTAAAAAATCCACGCCTTATATAGGACTTGAAAAAATATTCTTTAAAAAATCCACGCCTTATATAGGACTTGAAAAAATATTCTTTAAAAAATCCACGCCTTATATAGGACTTGAAAAAATATTCTTTAAAAAATCCACGCCTTATATAGGACTTGAAAAAATATTCTTTAAAAAATCCACGCCTTATATAGGACTTGAAAAAATATTCTTTAAAAAATCCACGCCTTATATAGGACTTGAAAAAATATTCTTTAAAAAATCCACGCCTTATATAGGACTTGAAAAAATATTCTTTAAAAAATCCACGCCTTATATAGGACTTGAAAAAATATTCTTTAAAAAATCCACGCCTTATATAGGACTTGAAAAAATATTCTTTAAAAAATCCACGCCTTATATAGGACTTGAAAAAATATTCTTTAAAAAATCCACGCCTTATATAGGACTTGAAAAAATATTCTTTAAAAAATCCACGCCTTATATAGGACTTGAAAAAATATTCTTTAAAAAATCCACGCCTTATATAGGACTTGAAAAAATATTCATTAAAAAATCCACGCCTTATATAGGACTTGAAAAAATATTCTTTAAAAAATCCACGCCTTATATAGGACTTGAAAAAATATTCTTTAAAAAATCCACGCCTTATATAGGACTTGAAAAAATATTCTTTAAAAAATCCACGCCTTATATAGGACTTGAAAAAATATTCTTTAAAAAATCCACGCCTTATATAGGACTTGAAAAAATATTCTTTAAAAAATCCACGCCTTATATAGGACTTGAAAAAATATTCTTTAAAAAATCCACGCCTTATATAGGACTTGAAAAAATATTCTTTAAAAAATCCACGCCTTATATAGGACTTGAAAAAATATTCTTTAAAAAATCCACGCCTTATATAGGACTTGAAAAAATATTCTTTAAAAAATCCACGCCTTATATAGGACTTGAAAAAATATTCTTTAAAAAATCCACGCCTTATATAGGACTTGAAAAAATATTCTTTAAAAAATCCACGCCTTATATAGGACTTGAAAAAATATTCTTTAAAAAATCCACGCCTTATATAGGACTTGAAAAAATATTCTTTAAAAAATCCACGCCTTATATAGGACTTGAAAAAATATTCTTTAAAAAATCCACGCCTTATATAGGACTTGAAAAAATATTCTTTAAAAAATCCACGCCTTATATAGGACTTGAAAAAATATTCTTTAAAAAATCCACGCCTTATATAGGACTTGAAAAAATATTCTTTAAAAAATCCACGCCTTATATAGGACTTGAAAAAATATTCTTTAAAAAATCCACGCCTTATATAGGACTTGAAAAAATATTCTTTAAAAAATCCACGCCTTATATAGGACTTGAAAAAATATTCTTTAAAAAATCCACGCCTTATATAGGACTTGAAAAAATATTCTTTAAAAAATCCACGCCTTATATAGGACTTGAAAAAATATTCTTTAAAAAATCCACGCCTTATATAGGACTTGAAAAAATATTCTTTAAAAAATCCACGCCTTATATAGGACTTGAAAAAATATTCTTTAAAAAATCCACGCCTTATATAGGACTTGAAAAAATATTCTTTAAAAAATCCACGCCTTATATAGGACTTGAAAAAATATTCTTTAAAAAATCCACGCCTTATATAGGACTTGAAAAAATATTCTTTAAAAAATCCACGCCTTATATAGGACTTGAAAAAATATTCTTTAAAAAATCCACGCCTTATATAGGACTTGAAAAAATATTCTTTAAAAAATCCACGCCTTATATAGGACTTGAAAAAATATTCTTTAAAAAATCCACGCCTTATATAGGACTTGAAAAAATATTCTTTAAAAAATCCACGCCTTATATAGGACTTGAAAAAATATTCTTTAAAAAATCCACGCCTTATATAGGACTTGAAAAAATATTCTTTAAAAAATCCACAGTCCTTGTCCTTGAAAAAATATTGTTTAAAAATCCATCCTTAAAAAAATGTTCTTTACAAAATCCACAGTCCTTGTCCTTGAAAAAATATTCTTTAAAAATCCATCCTTAAAAAAAATATTCTTTAAAAATCCATCCTTGAAAAAATATTCAATAAAAATCCACGCCTTACAAAACCCTTCTTTAAAAAAATATTCTATAAAAATCCACGCCTTACAATCCATCCTTAAAAAAATATTCAATAAAAATCCACGCCTTACAAAACCCTTCTTTAAAAAAATATTCTATAAAAATCCACGCCTTACAATCCATCCTTGAAAAAATATTCTTTAAAAATCCACGCCTTACAAAACCCTTCTTTAAGAAAATATTCTATAAAAATCCACGCCTTACAATCCATCCTTGAAAAAATATTCTTTAAAAATCCACGCCTTACAAAATCCATCCTTGAAAAAATATTCTTTAAAAATACACGTCTTACAAAATCCATCCTTGAAAAAATATTCTTTAAAATATAGGACTTGAAAAAATATTCTTTAAAAAATCCACGCCTTATATGGGACTTGAAAAAATATTCTTTAAAAAATCCACGCCTTATATGGGACTTGAAAAAATATTCTTTAAAAAATCCACGCCTTATATGGGACTTGAAAAAATATTCTTTAAAAAATACACGCCTTATATGGGACTTGAAAAAATATTCTTTAAAAAATCCACGCCTTATATGGGACTTGAAAAAATATTCTTTAAAAAATCCACGCCTTATATGGGACCCTGAAAAAATATTCTTTAATAAATCCACGCCTTGTATGGATCCCTGAAAAAATATTCTTTAAAAATCCACGCCTTATATGGGACTTGAAAAAATATTCTTTAAAAAATCCACGCCTTATATGGGACTTGAAAAAATATTCTTTAAAAAATCCACGCCTTATATAGGACTTGAAAAAATATTCTTCAAAAAATCCACGCCTTATATAGGACTTGAAAAAATATTCTTTAAAAATCCACGCCTTATATAGGACTTGAAAAAATATTCTTCAAAAAATCCACGCCTTATATAGGACTTGAAAAAATATTCTTTAAAAAATCCACGCCTTATATAGGACTTGAAAAAATATTCTTTAAAAAATCCACGCCTTATATAGGACTTGAAAAGAATATTCTTTAAAAAAATCCACGCCTTGTGTTGGTCGGTTCTTGAAAAAATATTTTTTTTAAAAAATCCACGCCTTGTGTTGGTCCTTTGAAAAAATATTCTTTAAAAAATCCACGCCTTGTGTTGGTCCTTTGAAAAATATTTTTTAAAAAATCCACGCCTGTCTATGCCTGTCATTTATAAATGTGACAATAAATCCCTGTTAATTTATAGCCAATTTAGGATTATGTACTTTTTTTGAAAAGGCTCAGATATTCAAAACAAAAAGTGTTTCACTTATCCATAATATATGTACCTCCACTGAATTTCATCATACAATCCGCTATTATAAATTTCATGGAATTTTCTAATACGTTGTAAGTGTTCAATTAGAATTTCTTAGAAAACTTGCTACAGAAGATATACTGTGCCATTAGGACGCATTTGCATAGATTACACTTTTTTGTTTTTCGAAATTTCCATTGAAAAATATATTGTGTGCGAAGAGCTCATGTTACATAAAAAATTTATGAAATATAAAACACTGAAGAGGATGATGGAAAACATTTAGAGACCATTAAATTTAATCGGTTGTGTGAGTTATATATCTATTGTCGATTTGAATATGTTCATTATTCTCATTCCCAGAAAAAATAAATAGAATAAAATATCGATTGAAAACATGTATGAGTATGAAAATATTTATTGAACTTTTATGGTAGCGTATCGTATTTGATATTCTATATGATTTTCTTGATATTCCGTGATTTTCTCACGCCTTTGCACCCTTTCAGCTAACACTTCACGGATGAATGGAAATGTTTGTGAAAGGAAAGGAAACGGTATGGGAGGTTATCAAACATTGCCGTTTTTATATGCAATATGGAGACCAGTTTTGAAATATCCCAAAATTATGGATCTAATTTATATTTTTATACCGTTTGTAAAAAGAATTGGATATATTTTGGGTTATAATTGGGTAGAAAATATCCTATTAGAAAATTTCCAATAGCGGTCCAATGGATCTAATTTATATTTTTATACCGTTTGTAAAAAGAATTGGAACCCAAAATATAGGGTTATAATTGGGTAGAAAATTATCCTATTAGAATTTTTCCAATAGCGGTCTGTCTTTGGGATAGCTTCCATATATATTAACCTCTTCCCTATTTGGGTTCTGTTTGGGTATCGATTTTCGAATTTCCATACCAATGATTATCTATATTGGCCCATTGTTAGATAAATTGTTCGAATTTAATGAAAGTGACTCCAATGCGATGGAGAACTATCGGGTAAGGAGAGAGGAGAGACGTGTTTTCAGAAAAAAGAAGAAAGAACAAGACAAACGTGAGCTTGAGCAAATCGAGATGCACAGGAGTCAGAATGCTTTGGTGTAGGCACATCCTCCTGTAGAGATGAAGAAGGAAACCTGGTGACAGACACACACAGCGTGTTGAGGATCTGGGAGGAGCATTTCGAAAAGCTTCTAGTATGAAATAGTGGCGATGAAGAAGATACCCCAGAACCAATAAGAGATGATGGTATACAGTATATACCACCTAGCCAAGATGAAGTCAGAATATCAATCAATTGGCTGAAGAATAATAAAGCAGCAGGTGCCGATGGGTTACAAGCCGAACTATTCAAGACTGGAGGTCAGATGCTGGTCAGGAGCATACACCAGCTGATTAGTACAATTTGGCTAGAAGAATGCATGTCCAATGATTGGAACCTCAGCATCCTGTGTCCCGTGCACAAAAAAGAAGACAAGACGATATGTACCAAATATATATGTACCATCGCATATAAAGTGCTATCCAGTGTGCTGTGATAACGACTGAAGCCAATGGTCAATCTTTAAGTGATACAAGATCAGCAGTTAAAGTCGGAAAGGACCTCTCGGAGCCCTTTAATACCGAACGAGGATTCAGACAAAGTGATAGTTTGTCGTGTGACCTTTTTAACATCCTGCTGGAAAAGGTCATACGAGAGGCAAAAGTGAACAGAAATGGCCCTCTGCACTCCAAACAACACATGTTACTCGCCTACGCCGATAACATCGACATAATGGATCGAACATTGAGTGCAGTAACAGCCACCTTTGAACAAGTTGAGAAGGAGTCTGCTAAAGTGGATCTGGCAGTAAACGGCGAGAAGAAGAATGGTATCAACGCGCAAGAAGTCCAGTAGACTCGGACCAAGTGTGGCACTTGAGAACTACAGCTTCGAGGTAGTCAAAGATTTTATATACCTTGGTAGCGCCATAAATAAAATTAGTGAAATCAGTTTTGAAATTTGGAGAATGATAGTGATGGCCAACAGATGCTACTATGATCTGAGCAAACAACTCAAAAGCAAGGCCACCTCCCGCCAGACCAAACTCACACTCTACAAGACGCTGATACTACCCTTGCTGTTATACGGATCAGAAACATGGGCCGATCTGCGTTGACGTACCACCTATTCTCGGACATCGACATTGTTAGACGTATTGAGCTGCAGCGACTACGTTGGCCAGGTCATGTTGTGAGAATGGACGAAGATGCCCCAGGCCAGGAGGCATATAAATGCGAACCAGCTAATGGTTCGCGCAGAAGGGGAAGGCCAAGAATACGTTGGAAAGATCAAGTCGAAGGCAATATCGCCGAAAATGGTCTTTCAAATTAGAAAAAACTGCACAAAAGACCGACGCGCCTGGAAATCTTTTCTAAGCTCGGCTTATGGAACGAAAGCTAGCTAAGTAAGTAAGTAAAACTCCAATGTAGTTCTTCTTATTCAAGTGGATTACAAAATATTCTGAGTATAGGCAAACTTTTTTCATATGTCCGCAATATATTTTTAGATGTATGATCGGTTGTATATTTCATAATAACGAGAAAAACATGCGTTCATTATTTTCATTCTTACATACTACCCGTAATTAACCATGCTTCAGACCCATACAACAGCAGGGGTAGTATCAGCGTCTTGTAGAGTGTGAGTTTGGTCTGGCGGGTAGTGGCCTTTTCTTCAATTGCTAGTAGCTATCTTTCTTCGAATTTCAAAGCTGATGTAATTAGTTTTATTTATGGCGGTGCCGAGGTATATAAAATCTTTGACTACCTCGAAGGTGTAGTTTTCTATTTCCACAGTGGTCCGAGTCTACTGAACGACTTACGCGTTGATACCATTAGCTTGGTCTTCTCGCCATTTACTGCCAGTCCCACTTTCGCCGGCTCCTTTTAACTCATTCAAATATGGCTGTTACCGTTCGCAATGTTCGACTCATTATGTCGATGTCGTAGGCGAGTAACATAAGCTGTTTGGTGTACAGAGTGCCATTCCTGTTAGCATTTGTATCTCGTATGACCTTTTCCAGCTGGGTGTTAAATAGGTCAAACGACAAACTATCACCTTGTCTGAAAACTCGTTCGGTATTGAAGGGCTCCAAGAGGTCCTTTCCGACTTTAACGGCTGACCTTGTATCACTTGAAGATATCCCGCATAGCCGTATTAATCTTGCAGTAATATCAGACATGGCTTTAAACACCTCTGAGGGGAGGGGATAGGGCAGTCGAATGCGGCTTTTTAGTCGGCGAATAGGTGGAATGTGATGATGTGTTTTTCGTGGGTCTTCTCTAGGATTTGGAGCCGTGTGAAAATCTGTTCAATGGTGGATTTACCATGTCTGAATCCGCATTGGTATGGTCCAATAATGCAAATAACCATTGCCTTCAGTCGTTCACACAGCACGCTGGATAGCACTTTATATGCGATGGAAAGGAGACCTATTCCTCTATAATGCACATATAGTCTTGTCTCGGTTTTTTGTGCACGGGACACAGGAAGCTGAGGTTCCAATCATTGGGCATGCATTTCTCTAGCCAAATTGTAGTAATCCGCTGGTGCATGCTCCTGACCAGCATCTGACCACCGTTCTTGAATAGTTCGGCTGGCAAAACATCGACCCCTGCTGCCTTATTGTTCTTCAGTCGATTAACTGCTACTCTGACCTCATCTTGGCTAGGTGGTATACACTCTATACCGTCATCTGTTATTGATCACCTGGTTTCCTTCTTCACCTCTACAGGAGGATGTGCCTGGCAAGGCCTTTGATTTGATGCTTTACTCGTTGGTAAAATTTCCGGATTTAATTCTGGCTCCTGCACATATAGGTTTGCTCACGTTTTTCTTTTTCTTCTTTCTGAAAATACGTTTCTCTTCTCTCCTTTTCTCCCGATAATTTTCTATAGCATTACATGTTCCTACTGTCTGTACGGTTGCCCTATACGCTGCGTTTTTCACATCTGTAGCATTACGATACTTGTGATCGTAGCATGGGTTTCCTGGCGTTGGTTTTTTATACGCAAGTGTTGCTTTTGCAGCAGTTTGTAGGTAGTGGGCAATTATTTGTTATTGTGCTTCTATATTATTATCGGGACAAGGAGTGCTTTCGGTAAGCAAATGGGTAAGTTGAGCGGAGAAGGTTGTGCTATATGTTGTGTTAGATCACATATTTGCTGCCACATTAAGACGGGTGCGAATCTCGGCTGCTACGAGGTAATGTTCGGAATCGATGATATTCTGCTCCTCGGCTCGATCGAACGTCTAAAACACTGGATGAATGTTTTCCATCTATTACAAGATTATCAATTTGAATTCTCATTGTGAGATCGGGAGAATTCTGGTGTATATCGAGATGCTACCATGCTTTCTGCTGCCGCGAAGTCAATCAACCTCATACCGTTGTCGGCATTTTGAAAAGATTTCTTCATGGAGGCTAAATTTTCCGACGGTGGGACCAAAAATATATTCCTTTCCGATTTTTGCATTAAAATTTTCTAGCAGAATTTTAATGTCATGGCCAGGGCAGCTGTCATATGCTGTTTCTAGGCGCTTGTAAAATGTGTCTTTGGTCTGTTCATTTGTTTTCTTCCGTCGGAGCATGGAGGCAAATAGGACTGATGTAGAGAACATCTCTTTTACACGGATTATAGCAAATCGTTCATCTACTGGAGTAAAACTGGAGACGAGATCTTTTATTCTTCTATTAACCACAAATCTGCAGCCAAATTCATGTCACGTTTCATGGCAGCTACAACGCAGGACTTAATCAACTGATTTACTTACGCCAGTCCCTTTTCATCGCATTTTCTGTAAGGCAATAATATCGGCTTAGTACTTCTTGAGTACATCCGCCAAGGCGAGAACTGCGCCTGTTTTGTACAACGTGCACACATTCCAAGTGCAGATTCGCAGATTGTGGTCCTTTTTACGTTTGCGAGGTTCGTTAACATTGGAATGTTAGGTTTTCTTTTTCGTTGCTTTTTTTCATAGTACGATTGTTGGCAACTAACCCGACGGTTCAATCCATATTTATACCCTACACAACTATGTTGTCAGGGTATTATAGCTTTGTGCAGCCCCAAAAGTTTGTAACGCCGCTAAATATTGGTCGTAGACCCACCTTTAAGTATACCGATCGTCATATCTCGACTAGCTGAGTCGATCTAGACATGTGTATCCATCCGTCCGTCCGTCTGTCCATTATATTTTGTAAACACGATACAGGCCACAGTTACGGACCAATCTTCACGAAATTTTGCATGTAGGATGGGTTCTGGCCAATGAAGACCCCTATTGTTTTTGGGAAAGATCGGTTGATATTTAGGGGATGAAATGGACCAAATACTAAATTTTTGTCGGTTTTTCTGATCGCTCCAGAGGCCGCAATAATGGCCCGAACATCGTGAAATTTTGCATGGAGAAGGGGATCGGACCAAAGAACAAGCATGCCGGTTTTGATAAAGATCGGTCAATATTTAGCGGGTTAAATGGACCCTGATTTTTATGTGAAAAATGACAATGCATTTGTATTCTATAGCGTATATATTTACCCCTGAAGGACATAGATCTGAGAAGTTGATATTATATCCAAGAGGAGTGGTTGATCTTTAAATTAATACCAATTATATTGTTGTATGTGCTCGGATGTGGGAGTTACACCTAAATATTTACAGGTATTTCCGTTTGTATATTTGTATATTATTTAGGAACCCATTATCACTCTAGAGAGCGGAACTATAGCGCAGATCGCTTTGATATGTTCCATGAGGTTCCAGTTATGGTCAAGGACAACGCCTATAATTTTCCTTGATGATCAGATAATAATTTTGGAATGAAGTGGGCCGAAAACTTAATTTTTTATGTTATTTTCGAGTCGATCTATCGACCACAAATGAAAGCCGAACATCACAACACAACCCACGGTGAGGGGAATCTGGACAATAGATGTACTGAATACTCGTAATATTCGGAAAATATGGCAGTGTGAAGAAGAGGTGCTGTTTACCTCTAATCGGGCAAGAGGGTGCAAATATCACGAAATATTGCCCAGGAATAAACATCCGTAGAAAATTTTAATTCCGTGGTAGTTGTGTAGGGTATCGTATGGTCGGCCCCGTCCGACTATACTGCTCCACTCACTGGTTTATAGTTACATATCAGCTCACTATTACAAGGGATTGATGAAAGTAGCTACCCCAGGTGACACCTCGGGAGGTCAGTGTCCACAATTAAGATGAAAGAGGGACGAAGATAAGCTTGGGCTTTGCATTGATAAAGCCAATCAGAGCCGTTGCTTGGTATCTATCATCCCCTACGTCACCCTACGTCCTCTACTTCAGCCTATGTTCCTTAGAGGGTGAAAAATAAATCAAAATCACTTTGAAAATATATAGTCATGTTTCCATATAGCTCGCCTGTAAGGCCAAACCCATGTTAAGCTTTTTCGAGGCCAATTCATTGAGAAGGGCTGATTTTCCCTATTTCATAAGAACAAAAGTAATATCTCTTTAAATATCAAAATTTTGGGATGGTTGATTTAAAAGCTGAGCCAAATAAACATCACATGGAATTAACTATAGCAGTGTAATATATGTATGTATGTGTCAATTGTTATACTATATAAAATGATTATCTCAAAGTGCTTCAAACCTACCAATTAATACTACATATTTCAATAAGCGTATTTCCACAATCAAAATCAAAAGCTTTAATTAAAGAAACAAAATTTCAAGTGAAAATGACTTGAAGATATATCCTGTGTCCGCATCAAAGCAACTTTCAAATTTTGGCAGCATAAAACATTGCCACAAATTCTCTTGTTAATAAAACCACTTATTTTTTTAAAAAAACAAAAATATTTTTTCAAAGGTCCACCATTTTGTTAATTTTAGAGCAAATATATCCAATGCTTAACACCGTTGGAATTTTCGGATTCCGATGTTCCAGTGAGGAGTTATCATGCCCGCCATCAAAAATAAGGACTTTTCTTTAATTACAAAAAACAACAACAATATTTTTCTTCTCTTTTAAATCTTCAATTATATATGTGCAAAGCTACAAACCTTAACAAGCATTGGTATAGATTTACCAGCCCATTAAAAATCTTGAAAAAATAAAATCGAGAATGGGGGGGGTTCCCTTAATGAAACCATGACAACCTTTCCCAAGCAACTTTCTTTGGCAGCATAAAACATTGCCACAAATTCTCTTGTTAATAAAACCACTTGAACTACATACACATATATCCAATGCTTCTAAACGGAATGCAAATGCATTTTAACTTTGTGTTCTATCATCGTCGTCGTCATCATCATCATTATTAACAGACAAGCTAACTATTTACAAAGTGCATTCCACTCACCTTTTACCTTTTAAAACGTTTTACACAAAATCTCTCAATTCGAACAAATGCGGAATGTGGTTGGTTGGTAGTTATGTGAACGTGTTTATATATGTATGTGCAACTTTTCAAAGGTACTTAACTCCATTTTTATAAAAAAAAAAAAAAAAAAAAAAAAAAAAAAAAAACAACCCCAAAGCCAACTAATTGTTGCAACAATAGAATACAATGCAAATTATATACACAGCAACAACAATGAAAATTCATATTACAACTGTACATATCTAACCATTAGTGCTGACGAACAGTGAAAGGATCTGAAGTAGAAAGCAGCTAACTGTGGAAAAAATGCACTCTAAACTTTTGATGCATTTCCGGTTTGACATAAAGAACAAGCAACAGCTACAACAACAATAACAATACGTTGCAATGTAAATCATATCCTTTGTTAATGTCAAAAGGTAGAATGGTGAATAAATGCCAAAAGAGGTCATATTGGGTTATCATAACAAAGATAGGGCGAGAAAAAAACAAAATTATGACGGATTTGCTCTATAAATAATCATAAAGGTGAATATGTGAATACATTTTGGGGGTGACCTTATTTGGCAAGTGGATGGGTATAGAAACTATCGGAAGTCAAGAAAAAAATATTCGTTCAATAATCCACGCCTATTTAAAAAATCCACGCTTCTTATAGACCTTAAAAATATATAAAAAACCAATAAGGGAAGCAGTAAAGTAGGAATGGGCCGACTATATGATACCCTTCACCACTTGGGTATATCAATGTTGCATTGAAGGTACATTTCGGACAGATTTAGAGTCGTCTGCGTACCATGGGACAGATTTATGGAAAACGATTTATATCAAAATTTATGCACTCTATTCGGTACCTCGCACTGTTAAAAATATGGATCTGCAGCAATTTCAACAAAACGCAATAACGTCACTCAAGTCTCATATTGATACCATGTGCAAAATTTCGTGTTAATCGGACAAACATTAGGAGTTTGGTGCACCATTTATGTAAAATCGGACGAATACGTATGTATATGTGGGAGCTATATCGAAATATGAACCGATTTTCCCGAAACGTATCACACAGCATTTTATAGCCAATTCAGTACTCTGTGCCGAATTTCGTGCAAATCGAAGGATATATAGGGACTTTGGTGCACCATTTACATAAAATCGGACGAAAATATATATGGGAGCATATTTAAATCTGAACCGATTTTCACGAATCTTAGCAAACATCATTCTAGGCTCAATTCAGTGCGCTATGCCAAAGTTCGTGCAAATCGAAAGATATATAGGGACTTTGGTGCTCCATTTGCCTTATATCGGACGAAAATATATATGAGAGCTATATCAAAATCTGAACCGATTTTCATGCACACATTATTTTAGACGCAATTCAGTACGCTATGTCAAATTTCGTACAAATCGAAGGATTTATTGGGACTTTGGTGCACCATTTACATAAAATCGGACGAAAATATATATATATGGGAGCTATATCTAAATCTGAACCGATTTTCACAAATCCTAACACTCATCGTTGTAGATTTAATTCAGTACTCTGTGCCAAATTTCGTGCTAATCGAAGGATTTATAGCGACTTTGGTGCACCATTTACATAAAATCGGACTAAAATATATATGGGAGCTATATCTGAATCTGAACCGATTTTTACGAAACTTAGCACACATTATTCTAAACCCAATTTAGTACACCATACCAAATTTCGTGCAAATCGAAAGATATATAGGGACTTTGATGCTCCATTTGCCTTATGTCGGACAAAATATATATGGGATCTATATCTAAATCTGAACCGATTTTTGCGAATCTTAGCACACATCATTCTAGGCTCAATTCAGTGCGCTATGCCAAATTTCGTGCAAATCGAAGGATTTATTGGGACTTTGGCGCACCATTTACATAAAATATGGGAGTTATAATAGTGTTTGGCGGGTTATTTGGGATACCATTTGTATTTTGTTTTTGCAAAATAGTCAGGCTTAATCCCAGTTTGTTGTTTTTATAAAAAAAACTATTTATTAGTGGGGAATGTATGGCATTGTCCGCCGAGGGGTAAGGCAGGGAAGACTATAGTTTCGGATCTCGCCACTGATCCTCATCAGTTCCCTTAGTTTTTTGTTGGGATATTCTCCCCAGAAGCTATTAATAGCTTCTTTACAAAAAACCTTTCAAACCCAAATGTCTCTTGTGACAATTTGAAGTTCTTACGACAACAAGGCATTTACAGACAACTACAATACATTTCCCACTGCTATGTGTCGTCACTTTGTGACAAATGCACATAACGTTGTTGTTGGTATTGCTACTTAAGCAATAAACCAAACAGTATGACCGTGCCTCGTCTACAACTTCAGTAGTGTTTGGCGGGTTATTTGGGATACCATTTGTATTTTGTTTTTGCAAAAAACAAAATACAAATGGTATCCCAAATAACCCGCCAAACACTACTGAAGTTGTAGACGAGGCACGGTCATACTGTTTGGTTTATTGCTTAAGTAGCAATACCAACAACAACGTTATGTGCATTCGTCACAAAGTGACGACACATAGCAGTGGGAAATGTATTGTAGTTGTCTGTATATGCCTTGTTGACCACGAAGTCAGGCGCCAACTAAACGAACTTCTCTTTGGGGTCGTATCGCTGGTAACGTAAGAACTTCGAATTGTCACAAGAGACATTTGGGTTTGAAAGGTTTTTTGTAAATAATCTATTAATAGCTTCTGGGGAGAATATCCCAACAAAAAACTAAGGGGGAAAATCCACGTCTACCAAAGCCTAAAACAACATTTAAAAAATCCACGTCTACCAAAGCCTAAAACAACATTTAAAAAATCCACGTCTACCAAAGCCTAAAACAACATTTAAAAAATCCACGTCTACCAAAGCCTAAAACAACATTTAAAAAATCCACGTCTACCAAAGCCTAAAACAACATTTAAAAAAGTAGTAAAGTCGGACGGGGCCGACTATATGATACCCTTCACCACTTTGAGCATATTCAACAGATGAAATAGAAGCTATATCTAAATCTGAACCGATTTCAACGATTTCAGGAAACTTAACACACATCATTCCAGACCTCATCCATAACGCAGTGCCAAATTTCGTGCAAATCGAAAGATATATAGGGACTTTGGTAGACCATTTACATTAAATCGGACGAAAATATATATAGGAGCTATATCTAAATCTGAACCGATTTTCAGGAAACTTAACACACACCATTCTATAACTAATTCATTACGCTGTGCCAACTTTGGTGCAAATCGAAAGATATATAGGGACATTGGTGCACCATTCAGATTAAATCGGATGAAAATATATATGGGAGCTATATCTAAATCTGGACCGATTTTCAGGAAACTTAACACACACCATTATATTCCCAATTGATTACGATGTGCCAACTTTCGTGCAAATCGAAAGATATATAGGGACTTTGGTGCACCATTTAAATTAAATCGGACGAAAATATATATGGGAGCTATATCTAAATCTGAACCGATTTTCAGGAAACTTAACACACATCATTCTATACCTAATTCAGTACGCTATGCCAAATTTCGTGGAAATCGAAAGATATATAGGTACTTTGGTGCCACGTTTACCTTAAATCGGACGAAAATATATATGGGAGCTATATCTAAATCTGAACCGATTTTCACAAAACTCAGCACACACCATTATGGACCTAATTCAGTACACTATGCCAAATTTCGTGCAAATCGAATGATATATAGGTACTTTGGTGCCTATATAAAAATATATATGGGAGCTATATCTAAATCTGACCCGATTTTCATTAAAAACTCAGCACACATCATTTTGGACCTCATTCAGTACGCTATGCCAAATTTCGTGCAAATCGAATGATATATAGGTACTTTGGTGCCTATATCGGGTGAAAATATATATGGGAGCTATATAAATCTGAAAAGAAACATTTTTCCCAATTTCAATAGGGTTCGTCCTTGGGCCAAATAAGTGACCTATGCCAAATTTCATAAAAAATCAGATCAAAAATGCGACCTGTACTTTGTTCACAAAAATACATGGACTACCAAAGACGGAAACAACATTTAAAAAATCCACTCAGAAAGTGATTCTTATTCTCAAAAGGAACCATGTGCCTATCTCGTTTCCTTTTGCCTGTTACAAACATATGCACAAAGACATAATACCCTGTACCACAGTGTGGTGAAGGGTATAAAAATCCACGTCTACCAAAGCCTAAAACAACATTTAAAAAATCCACGTCTACCGAAGCCTAAAACAACATTTAAAAAATCCACGCCTACCAAAGAGCCTAGAAAATGTCATTTAAAAAATCCACGCCTTCTATACACTCATCTATAGACCCCAGAAAATGTCATTTAAAAAATCCACGCCTTCTATACACTCATCTATAGACCCCAGAAAATGTCATTTAAAAAATCCACGCCTTCTATACACTCATCTCATCTATATACACTCACTCATCTATACACTCATCGCCTTCTATACACACAAATCCACGCCTTCTATACACTCATCTATAGATCCCAGAAATTTTCATTTAAAAAATCCACGCCTTCTATACACTCATCTATAGACCCCAGAAAATTTCATTTAAAAAATCCACTCATCTATAGACCCCAGAAAAATTTATTTAAAAATCCACGCCTACTATACACCTTCGTTTAGACCCCAGAAATTTTTATTTAAAAATCCACGCCTACTATACAGAAAAAAAAATTATTTAAAACCCACGTCAATAATTTTAAAATTCATTCAATAATATTTAAAAAATCCACGCCTCCTATTATAGGCCCTAGAAAAAAATATTTAAAAAATCCACGCCTCCTATTATAGGCCCTAGAAAAAATTATTTAAAAAATCCACGCCTCCTATTATAGGCCCTAGAAAAAATTATTTAAAAAATCCACGCCTCCTATTATAGGCCCTAGAAAAAATTATTTAAAAAATCCACGCCTCCTATTATAGGCCCTAGAAAAAATTATTTAAAAAATCCACGCCTCCTATTATAGGCCCTAGAAAAAATTATTTAAAAAATCCACGCCTCCTATTATAGGCCCTAGAAAAAATTATTTAAAAAATCCACGCCTCCTATTATAGGCCCTAGAAAAAATTATTTAAAAAATCCACGCCTCCTATTATAGGCCCTAGAAAAAATTATTTAAAAAATCCACGCCTCCTATTATAGGCCCTAGAAAAAATTATTTAAAAAATCCACGCCTCCTATTATAGGCCCTAGAAAAAATTATTTAAAAAATCCACGCCTCCTATTATAGGCCCTAGAAAAAATTATTTAAAAAATCCACGCCTCCTATTATAGGCCCTAGAAAAAATTATATTATAGGCCCTAGAAAAAATTATTTAAAAAATCCACGCCTCCTATTATAGGCCCTAGAAAAAATTATTTAAAAAATCCACGCCTCCTATTATAGGCCCTAGAAAAAATTATTTAAAAAATCCACGCCTCCTATTATAGGCCCTAGAAAAAATTATTTAAAAAATCCACGCCTCCTATTATAGGCCCTAGAAAAAATTATTTAAAAAATCCACGCCTCCTATTATAGGCCCTAGAAAAAATTATTTAAAAAATCCACGCCTCCTATTATAGGCCCTAGAAAAAATTATTTAAAAAATCCACGCCTCCTATTATAGGCCCTAGAAAAAATTATTTAAAAAATCCACGCCTCCTATTATAGGCCCTAGAAAAAATTATTTAAAAAATCCACGCCTCCTATTATAGGCCCTAGAAAAAATTATTTAAAAAATCCACGCCTCCTATTATAGGCCCTAGAAAAAATTATTTAAAAAATCCACGCCTCCTATTATAGGCCCTAGAAAAAATT
>NW_026882336.1:0-40520 GCF_032173495.1 Musca vetustissima
ATGAGCGCAAAAGTTATCGAGGTTTTAATTTTGGGCATAAGCAAAAAAATCTTAAAATTACGCCGTTTATTATATTGACCAAAAACGTTTATATATATCTTCCTCCGTAAAATAAGAATATGAATATATTATAATAATCACGATAAAGTTGCACATCTTCGCGAAATATGAGAAAAATAATAAAAATATAGCAGATTACATCAATATTTTCATTATATTAATGACATACACACATCTACAAATCAATTTAAAAATATCTACATAATCTAAACACCATGATGAATCAAATGATATCAAAATCACACAAGTCCGTGTAGCGGTTTCTAAATCACAGCGGCAACAAAACAAGATATTGAGGAAAAATATTTGTTTTTGGTTCGAAAAAATAATGTCATCATATTTATTTTTTTAATTGTATACAAGAAATTTCAGAAAAAAATGTTGGGGTTATTCTGCTATTTTACCCGAATTTCGCCGAAAAATTTACACATATATTATAATAATAACTTTTTGTGTATAAGTATACGCCTTGCGGATTATATCAAGACCCTTCCGATAAATCTTAGTATTCTATAAATAGGAATAAATCTTAAAATAAAATAATATTATGAAATATACATTTTAAATTGCGTGTAAATCGCGTAATTCTCAAAATCATTTGATGCGCATGCGGTTTCCAGGATGTACTGAAGTTTATCTTCCATTTCATGTATATTTTGCGAAATTTCATTTGACGGCTAAGATGTGCCGCACGTTACATTGAAGTACCCAAAAAATCGTAAAACGCGAATAATTTCCGAAAACTCCATATGCCATTAACGCGCATCCGATTTCGGTGTGCACCCTAAAAAAATACATCGATCTATACCATTTCAATGTGGTCCATTAAGAACCATGGATGTGCCAGCAAAATCTATTTTTGAGATAAATTGCGTACATCTCTCTTTCGGCTGAAGTTTTTAAAGTTCTCTTTTCGAAAAAGATCAAAATCCATATGAGGTCATTTATTGAAGCGGAAATGATACACAGAAAACGCAAATAAATCCGCGATATTTTCAAAAACATTTTTTGCCAAATTTCGTGTTTTTGGAAGGTCAGTTCCCTCCGTTCTAGTAGATGGATTTTCACGAAGAAGATTTTATATCATCCGAAACGTAAAAAACCTTATTGATCGCGGGTACCCATATCATTCAGTTGACAGATCTAAAAATTTGGCCCGAAAAATAGGTTTTTTAGAAATTTGATCGCACAAAATTCGCACCTTCGGATGAGTATTACTCTGAAGCTGTGCATACTACATACACAAAATACATATCAAATTACGCAGATTCGCGACTACAATAATATAATAATCGATTTTTATAAATTCCTGTTTGCGTATTAAAGCTAGAAGTAAAATTAAAAAAACACTCAAAATCGAGCTTCAATATGTCAGAATCATTTAAAGGTAGATGCAGTGAAAATTTTGAAAAATGATATATAAGGGGCGTAGTCTCCATTTTGTTGGCTTTTAGTTTTATTTTGACACGAAGACCGTGCAATGAGTGGCTTAGTCACAAATCGATAGAGAACATAAAAAAACTGGTTCGCCTCAACGTGTTTTTACACATTTTTTTACATTAAAGTAGACACAGCTTCCACCAAAATAAAGTTTGGAGGTCAATATCATGAACAGTTTGCAACGACAGTTCAATTTACCCAAAACTATTCACTTTTTTTCATATACTTAAGTAATTCCCGAGTTATAAAGGGGTGAACCTCCGCTTCAGCTATGTTAAAAAATTGGCAATATTGCCCATATACTGATTCAAAAATGCTTTTTAACCAAATTTACCAAATTAATAAATTTAAATATTAAATTTTTTTAAACATTTCATTTTCCTTCGAAATTTGTTGATAAATGTTAATATCAGAATTCAGTCCAAATATATGTTGTAAAAAAATGAAACTGACATTTTTCTCATCGACACACATTTTGAAATGTCAATTTTGTTTGTAATTTGCTTATCGGCAATATGTCTCTTTGTGGCATGAGTGTGTATTTCAATTCCAATAAACGAAAATGTCACTGCATAATCGAAAAAGTATTGGATAGTTATAAATTATTTAATATAACATGTATTGCGTCAGTGCTGAAATAAACATGAGTCCAAAATTGTAATTTAAAATGAGATTGTATTTCAGGAAGGTCAATTCTTTAGAGGGCATTTATATGCATTTTGATATCATTCAAATATTTAAATTTATAAAATTATAAAAAATTTTAAGGCGAAATGCCAATGTAACCTCAAATTGGTTTCAAAATACCATCATATTTTCCATGGGTAACAAAAAATTCGAAATATTTAAGAACGAAACTAATAAAAACCACACGAAACAACGAACTACATTCTTGGTCACCATCCTTAACCTCAATGTGCAAATGTCTCAATCAATTCATTCCCTTTACTACTTATCTACAGTTCAGTGGCATTCGGAGTTCGGCATAATCTCAACACATTCTAACATTCTCTTGGAATTTATATGGATTTTAATGGAATCTCACAGATTTCCTGAATAGATTTTTCAGTCTTTTTTAAATCACACATACGCTTATTCCAATACTCACACACAAACACATTCGCCCACTACTTGCCACATCAACCAAGCGTATAAAGTATATGGGCCATATCAAAACTAACAAGGATATCTAATATGAAATTCCGCTTTGACGTTGTCATATCCATCTTTCATCTTTAGCCACTCGTAATACAAACTATCCACAAAGGGTTTCGTTTCATGCGGATTGTGACCATGGGTCGATGGTTAGTGTTGAATGTTAACTTATGTGAAAGAAGTGAGTTTAAATTTGATATCATGTCATCTGGATTTGTTTCTGTTTGTTATGGATGTAGATGTTGGAAGCAAGCAGTGATCACTATATATTCAACAACATTTTGGTGGTGGTCATTTGCTGTATATATGCACACCAGCCTTTATTCAAAATTGCAGCCACATCGGTGTGAAAAAGCCTTCAAAATATCGAAAGTGAATTGATACCGTTATATAGGGCTGTATCAAAACGTAAACCGATATTGATATTTAAACCCTTCACCACACTATGGTACAGGATACTATGGGTCTCATGCATAAAACGTGAGCTTGAGCTCGGACTCGATTTTTTGAGTAAAAGGTGCTTGTCATATGCATAATAACATTTGATGTATTTGCTTTTACTCACTGCTCACGTTTGATCTCTTCTTGCTCAGTTTGAACTTAGAAATTGAAGTTGGATGAGATTGTTCTCATTTTCATATGCATAAAAACAAGCTTTTGCTTACTTTTGTGAGCTCTTGCTTAACTTTTGTTGAGCATGCCTCTTAGTTGACTCGCGTACACTAAAAAGGAATCATGGCTGAATATTTTATTTCACAAATAAATAAAAAATGTTATCAACAGCGTAAGACACATTTAGCAAGAGAGGATAACAAATTATACAGGTTTGTAATCTTAATTATTATTATTTTTATATAATTAATAATAAAATGATAAATACATAAATTTGATGCTTGCAGCATTTGCTGCAAGCTGAGGAGTCAGAAGAAAGGCGTGGTGGTGCCCTCAGCAGCATTGATAAAATTCGACACTATATAAAATTCTGTGCAGATCCTGGCCACAGATATTGGAGTACATCAATCAACTGTGTCACGAACAATTGCGGATGTTGCAAAACTTATATCTCCCAAAGCAAATAAAAGATGTTTAAATGAAATGGCAAGCAAATTATTGATTTCCATTTGCAATTGGAGTTATTGATTTTTTTCTTATTTTTAATGCTTGGTAACTGACTTTTTTCAAGTATTTATTTTCTTTAATATTTTGTACTTAAAATGTATATATATCGTCAGTTTCTATTTTATTATTAGTATTTCCTACAACTTCTAATTCACTTTCACTTGACAATTAAAAGTTTGATCTCGATTTGCTCAAGTAATTGCAATTGGTTTGATCTCATTTTTATGCATACGAAATTGAGCAAAAGCTGTTGCTGTTCGATCTAACTCAACTTACGAGCAATTGCTTACATGACTCAACTCATCGCTTTTACTCGTTTTTATGCATGAGACCCTATGTCCTTGTGCATATGTTTGCAACAGGCAAAAGCAAACGAGGTAAACACATGGTTCCATTTGAGAATATGCATAGAATCACTTTCTGAGACGATTTTGACTATTTATTTGGCACAGCTCATTTATTTGGCCCAAGGACGAACCCTGTTAAAATTGGGAAAATTCGGTTTAATGGTTTAAATGGTGCGCCAAAGTACCTTTATATCTTTCGATTTGCACGAAATTTGGCAAAGCGTCCTAGAATGATGTGTGTTAAGTTTCGTAAAAATCGGTGCAGATTTAGATATAGCTCCCATATATATTTTCTACCGATTTAATGTAAATGGTGTACTAAAGAACCTGTATATCTTTCGATTTGCACGAAATTTCAAATAGCGCACTGAATTGAGTCTAATCTGCTTGAGTATCTGGATCTCACTTATTTGGCCAAAGGACGAACCCTGTTGAAAGTGTAGAAAATCGGTTCAGATTTAGATATAACTCCCATATATATTTCTGTCCGGTTTTATGTAAATGATGCATCAAAGAACCAAATTTAGGCCGATTGATACGAAATCTTGCACAATGTTTCTATGTGGAAATGTTTGCTGAAATCGGTTCAGGTTTAGATATAGCTCTCATATATATTTTCGTCAAATTTTAAGTAGATGGCGCTCTAAAGGCCCAAAATATGACAGAGTGGCACAAAACTTTGCACAGCGTACTTATGATAGTATAGCCTGGCGTGTGACAAGTTCTGTTGATATCTGTTCAGATTTAGATATAGCATTCATATAGGGGAGAGGGGGGCACCTTTGAACGTGGGGCACCTTTGAACAGCGCTCATAAAATCTTGGTTTAAAATTTTTCCGACCCGCAACCACACTTTTGTATATGGCAATCTTGTTCTCTATCTGTGTAAACCACTTTGGCTTGCTTTTTCCGTTGTCGACAAATTGTGCATGGGTGACCATGTTTTCGCAGTGTCATTGTAAACTTTTATTCATTTGGTTGCAAGGGCGCAGGAAGAATTCTGTGATAGTTTTCTTTCATCAAACAAATTTTTTGCATTCCAACAATCATTTCAAACATAACTAATGTAATTTATTTCATATATATTTATTACAAAAAAAGTTATTATAAATTTCCGTAAAATGCCATGGGTGGGGCACCTTTGAACATGCCCACTAAACTCGAGTAAAAAACGGAGTTTTTAAATTTTGGCTTCGATTTCTCAAAATTTCAAATGGGCTAATAAGATTAGGAAATTAACTGTATTTTTCACCATATTAATTTTTGTTTTTAAGTCATTTGATGTTTTAATAACTTTTGATCTAAATTTTTTAAATTTTGAATATTTTTTATATATTTTTTAATGAATTAATGCATTTCTGATATGTATGAATAAAATACATACATATTTGAACATAAACACTGTAAAACAACATGTCGTTCAAAAATGGCAACCCTTGTTCAAAGCTGCCCCCCTGGGGGGCAGCTTTATATATATATATATATATATATATAATATTTTCGTCCGATTTTAAGTTAGAATGCACCAAACTAAACACATTTGTCCGATTGACACGTATTTTTGCACAACGTACAGAAATTAGTATAATCTTCATTGAAATTATCGTTCGATTTTAAGCAAATGGTACATCAAAGACCCAAAATATGGCCAAATATTGAATAATGGGTGCAACAGATTAAATCTAGTATATTCCCTCAAATATATTTTCATTTACATTTATTCAGATGTCACATGTGAACCGATTTCCGAAACTAATAAACTTGTGATAGCTTGAAAACGAATGAAGTATTTTGTGATATAAAATTTGTACTCCCCTTCAATTTTGATTTTAAACATATGGTACATATTTCAGTAGAAGCTATTAAACTTTTATACCGTGATTTTAAAACAACAAGTGAGTAACACTTCGTTTACACTTTCAAATCACGAACCAAATCCATTGTGCGTTCATGTTATTGACACGTTATAATTGTATTAAGAGCGTCATATCAGTTCTTCTTAACGAAACGTTGCACGTACTAAGGATAAGGATAGGTGTTTTTAGAATAAAAAACTTTAGAACATAGAGTAAAGTAACATTGCAGTATATATTTCTAAAACGCATTATATAAAACACTACCAAAATCCTTGCAAATTCTTGAAGTTTTAAAGACGTCAAAGCTAATACCTAAAGGTGATTGAAGTTGAAGAAAGCATTCGTTTTATTTTCTATTATTGCCAATTCGTAATTAAAGACTCCATTTCTTATTAGTTAATGCCAATATGTGTGTTTACTTTATAATTTACCTTCATAACGGATGCAATTAGTTACATTTTGGAATAGGCATTCCATAATGAATATTTTCGCTTACCTCCCCTACATAATAATAACAATAATTAATCTTAATTTGTATTTCTTTTTCGACACAACGATAGTGTCCATAATTGCCATATTTAAAACACTTTTTTGTTACATTTTATTTATTTTTCCTCTGAGAAATACGACTGTGTCACGTCACATTATTAATTACTACCATTTGACAAATAGGCAGCTGAACACTAGAAAATAAAATTACTATTTAGAAAATGGCATTTGTAATAATATATATAAAGTGACTGAGAAATGTGAAACTGAAGAATAGGAAAAAATTTGGCCCAAGGCTCAATAGTGGATCGGATATAAGTCATACCTACACATTACCGTAAAATATTTATGAAAAATGTGTAATGTGTTTTGAAATTTGAACCAGTTTAACCGAAATTTCATACACTGTCTGAAAAATGTCATTGCTATCGGACAATTTTTAGTTACATGTTGCAATATTTAGAAATAATAGGACGAAGATATATATTGGAGCTATATTTAAATCTGAACCTAAGTCAAGGAAACTGAACCCACATTATTCTACATCTACATCAGCTATTAGTTACAGTTGTCACTTGCTAAAATGATTATAGAAGAAAATTCACCATAAAATATTTATTGGCTATAAGAAACTTTACAATCGTTTTATAAAGTCATTAAATCGAAATAAAAAGTAATTTATACACACATACCAATACGGTGCTATTGTCATTTGTGTGAATGTAATGTGAAATTGCAGATTTAAATTGTACAACAGGGAAAAAATAACATTAAATATATGTTTGTATGTTAATCACGGAAAACGCCGTCAACTTAAATAACGTATTAAATATTTATACCCTTCACCACACTGTGGTACAGACACTGGTTTGTAACAGGCAAAAGGAAACGAGATGGACACATGGTTCCTTTTGAGAATATGCATAGAATCACTTTTTAAGTCGATTTATTCATGTCCGTCCGTCCGTCTGTCTGTCTGTCTGTGCATGTAAAATTGTAAACAAAGTACAGGTCGCATTTATTATCCGAATTGGATGAAATTTGGCATAGGTCACTTATTTGGCCCAAGGACGAACCCTATTGAAATTGGAAAAAAATCGGTTCAGATTTAGATATAGCTCCCATATATATATATATATATATATATATATATATTCGTCCGATTTAAGGTAAATAGTGCACCAAAGTCCCTAAATATCTTTCGATTTGCACGAAATTTAGTACAGCGTACTGAATTAAGCCTAGAATGATGTGTGCTAAGTTTCATAAAAATCGGTTCAGATTTACATATAGCTCCCATATATATTTTCGTGTCGATTTAAGGTAAATGGTGCACCAATGTCCCTAAATATCTTTCGATTTGCACGAAATTTGGCACAGCGTACTGAACGTAGTCTAGAATGATGTGTGTTAAGTTTCGTAAAAATCGATCCACGTTTAGGCATAGCTCCCATATAAGGGTACCCCCAAAGTTTCAATATTTTGGGGTTCTTGAGCCCGTTTTTCAACCGAATTCACTGAAAATTGGTAAAATGGGTTCTTTTTCGATACAAATTTCTTCACTTAAAAGTATAAATATAGGTCCACTTTTTCTGGTAGCCCCCATATAACGGTACCACCCAATTTTCAGTTTTTGGGGGGTTTTGACCGTATTTTTTCACCGAATTGGCTGTAATATAGTACTTTGAGTTCTTATTGTGTAGCAAATTTCGGTTAGCCCTTATATAAGGGTACCCCCAATTTTCGGTATTTTTTGGGTTCTTGAGCCAGGTTTTCAACCGATTTCGCTGTAATTTGGTATTTTGTAGTCGTATATGGTAACAAATTTCCCTACCAAAAATTATTAGTATTCATCCCCTTTTAAGGGTAGTGCCCTTATAACCCCCTTTTTATACCTTTCACCACACTATGGTACAGGGTATTATGTCTTTGTGCATATGTTTGTAACAGGCAAAAGGAAACGAGATAGACACATGGTTCCTTGTGAGAATATGCATAGAATCACTTTTTAAGTCGATTGAAACATGTCCGTCTGTCTGTCCATGTTAAATTGTAAACGGTTTAGATTTAGATATAGCTCCCATATCAATTTTCGTCCATTTTAGGAAAATGGTACCTATATATCTTTCGATTTCCACGAAATTTGGTACAGCGTACTGAATGATGTGTGTTAAATTTCGTGAAAATCGGTTAAGATTTAGATATATGTCCAATATATATTTTCATCCGATTTTAGGTAAATGGCGCACCATTGTCCCTATATATCTTTCGTAATGATCTTAGTATAACCTATAAGTTAGATATAAATGCTGCACCGAATTCCCCAGGTGGGTCCGATTGGCAGAAAATTTTGCACAACTTATAGAAATTATTAAGAGATAACGTGAAGCAAGTTGAAATTAGTTCTGATTTAGATATAGTTCCTATATATAGTTTCGTCAGATTTTAAGTAAAATATGTACCAAAGACCAACAGTTATATAGTTTATATAACCTAGCATGTGGAAAGTTTTATTGAAATCGGTTCAAATTTGGATAGAGCTCCCATATATATTTTCGTCCGATTTAATGTAAACGGTGTCGTCCGATTTTACACAAAATTGACACAAACTTTTCACAACGTACTGGAGTCAGAATAACCTAGAAGTTGGTTTTAAATGCTTTATAGGTAGGTCCAATCAACACACAATTTTGCTCTACGTACTGAAGTTACTATAACATAACGTGTGGCAAGGTTAGTTCAAATCGGATTAGATTTTGATATAGCTTATATATATATATATATACGCTAAAATTTGATTTTTATAATTTTGTCCCTAGTCCTTTAAAAATTCGACGTCTTTTAGGTTTCATCTGTTGGATATACCGAAAGTGGTGAAGGGTATCATATAGTCGGCCCCGTCCGACTTTACTGCTTTCCTTACTGGTTGTTAGTAAAACTTTGCTGCCATAAAATAAACGTCATGTCTGTGGCCACAATTAGTTCACGCTGCACAAACTTTTTGGCGAAAATAAACACAAAATACACTTTCCAAGTCGATGAACGTATAAACATTCGAGTGATTACCTTCTAACCATAACCCTTAATGGATGAACAAAAAATTTGTGAAGCCAAAAGAGCAAAAATTAAAAGTTATGTGTGCACTGGCAAAACATCAATGTCATCATGGCAGTATTATTTGGTTAACACCTCAATGAGTTGTTCCTAAACTTTTTCTGTGGTCTTACAAAGGCATTATTTGCCCATAGAAAGGAGTATGAAAATAAATTCACAAAAGGTTTCAAAGTTGCCAACTAAGGAAAACCGAGAATACACCCCACCATCAGTTCTCCTCAATTTTGTAGAAAACAATTACAATTCTGTGTTGATTGAAGAAACATGAAAATGACTTGAGAAATATTCAAATTCGATCCGACACACGTGGGGTCTCTAATGTACTGTTTATATCAAATTGCGGACAAAAATTAGTTCTTGAGTGCACACCATAGCTACGAATCTATTATATTTTCTTTGGCATCTTACAAATAAATGCACGAATACATAAAACTTGTACCACAGTGTGGTATAGGATTAGAAATGGTAATATACAAACAAATTGATTTATAATTCTCATCCTGAATAAACTTTTTATTCGGTATATTCAGAAAATATTTTCTTTTCTGAGTCACGAACATCACATATATACCATCCTTTACATGTAGGCGAAAAATAGTGGTTTCAAGTTAAATGCTGTTGCATAGCATACATATACACATACTTACTTAAGATTGTTACAAATTGCTATACTACGACCTCTGTGCTGCTAATACAATAGTCATCGCAGAGTTTTATAAGATGCGTATGATAGTCGGAAATCTCAAGGGTTTTGCGACTACCACAATACCAGAGCTAACAATGTAAAGTTATTCTGTCGACCAACTTCTAGTGGTCTAGAGAGATCTAATGGAAACACACACACATTAGTAAGTATAGAACATCTCTTTCTCATATCAAGAATTTCCCAAGTGTGCAGTAAACAGTTAGATTTGGAAAAATCTTACAAAACCACGACTCAATAGAAGAGGATAAGAGATAAGACAACAAACTCTTTGTGTTAAAATTACAGTTGGACACAAAGAACAATAATTTTGCGTAACTTTTTTCACCAACAAAAAGTCACACATTAAATTAATTGCATTGCAACAACTACGCGTCTGTTCTCTTTTTGGGGTAAAATAAACTTTCAATATTTGTTGGTAGTTCAAAATTGTAAAAAGTTTTTACACACATGGGAAATAGTTGTGTTTCGGTTTGGTGTGGGAAATAAAACGTAACATCATATTATGTAATTTATCGTCTGTTGAAATATGTCATCACATGCACATCCTTTAACAAAATCCTTGTTTTTTGATTGATAGTCCCTTAAAAATAATATTTAAAAAATCCAGGCTTACTGGTGGTCTCTTAAAAATAATTTTTAACAACTCCGCTCATTGATAGCTTCCAAAAATAATTGTTTTCAATTTGTTTCGTAAGCAAAAAAATAATTCACTTTTTAAATTTTACACATTTCTAATCAGAGATAAATGACCCTTTTGTTTAGTATTTAATGTCAATAAATAACAGCAATTTGTAATCTACAATATCCTTTTCAAAGCAAATGTTAAATTGACCATAAACTGAGTGTTTGTTGAATTTATAAATTTTCAATAACACAGAAAATGTTGTTGACATTTCTGCTCAGTGGTTCGCATATTCCATAATTCAATTAGTTTGGTTTATAGCAAAATTACCATTTTCCTTATAAAGAAAATGTAATCAGTTGTGACTTTTTGAATAAGCCAACCAAATTTTCAATCGAATGGAAATTTTTGCAACATTTGAACTTGAAAGCCCTTTACGAGAATTTCAATGAAAAAGTGGTGAAGTGCGAGGTAGTTTGTTAACAAATGTTTTCAATATATATTTTTATACCCTACACAACTACGTTGTCCGGGTATTATAGCTTTGTGCAGCCCCAAATGTTTGTAACGCCGCAAAATATTGGTCCCAGACCGTCCTTTAAGTATACGGATTGTAACAATTCGACTAGCTGAGTCGATCTAGACATATGTGTTCGTCCGTCTGTCTGTCTATTATAAATTGTAAATACGATACAGGCCACAGTTATGAACCAATCTTCACAAAATTTTGCATGTAGAATGGGTTCTGGCCAATGTTTTTGGTAAAGATCGGTAAATATTTAGAGGATGGACCAAACACTTAATTTTTGTCGGTTTTTCTGGTCGCTCCATGCGGCCAACTATAAAAAACGTTCCTTGACACCAGAACTGTACGAAACAAAAAATACAGCAGCTACACTGCAATGTGAGATTATCACTCAACATTGTTTTGCGAAGCAATTCAAAGAACATTACCCCAGCATTGTAAAAAAAGTTCAACAATGTCGTTGCAATGAACTTTAAACAAAGTTATCTGTACTGTTATTGGACACATAAATGGTATTTCTTTTTTTAGAGTAAGTATTACAGTTGGTTGCTGCTTTTTAACACTTAGTGCGATTTTATCATGTATATATTTGTTTGTATGTACATATGTGCGTTCAACAATTCTTCCAAACACACATTTATTTCAAATTCCAAATAATAACCCTGTGTCTAATCCCACCGTGTTCCATGGCGGTGGTGTATGACCACGGCCATGAATCACAATCACATAAATAAACTGAGATAAAATTAAAACGTCTTTATTGTGTACAAATCACAACAAGATGTTCATTGACTCTATTGATCCGACCTTTGTCGTTATGTGTATTACAATAATTATCCGCAGGATAAGTAATAGAGAATGTGTGTGTATTGGTGTGTATGTTAACTCTTATCAAGCCAATTGCTATTCTGGCATCACTGAGCAATGACAATAATAACGGTCTGACATGTAATCAAAGGTTAGTTGGTGGGTGGTCGGCCAGTCAGTCACTAAGATAATCTTGACGATGAAATTGTCAGCTAACAAATGGAATGGGCCATTGTCTGGATATTGTTATTGTTATAAGAGCATCGAGGAAATTTATTCTTTTGTCCTCATAGGAAGTTTATGAGTTTGTTTCTGGTAAATTTTTAATTTGAATAGCTCATTATTATATTCTAATGGCTATAGGCTAATACATTTTAAATGTTTTTTCTCAAACCAACTTGAGCATAATCGCTTCCATCGGAGACTCTATACCAGATACATTATCACGATTTGCATTTCTCCACTAACAATTTGCTACTAACAGTAGAACCTAATGGCTTTCATCACATTTTACTTGGCTTCAAGTGTTGCATCGTCACATTGGCAATTTGCACGTACTCGTCATCTTTGCGTCACTGGCAGATGAGCTCTTGAAACTCAACACACACATCTAATGACACTGCTGTGATGATGGAGCTTTCCTTTGTAGTGGTTTTGAAATGTTATCACCTTTATTTGCAACATCATCACTAACAGTGATGACGATGATGCTCACATTACAAAATTCTTTGCAAATGACAGTCTTTGTTGTTGTTCGTAGCCAATATGTGGGATGCAGAAGACACACAATGCTAACTTTAAATTTTTTGTTAGGGTGAAAGTTTCGGAACATTTGCCAGGCCGAAATGAATGGCTATTTGAGGTGCTCCTAGGCTGCAATACCTATAGAGTTAAAGAATTGGCTATATGAAATGCTTTAGAAGATATCATTGACGTAAAACCATTTAAAACCATTTAACCATTTAACCATATTAAAAATTAATGTTCATCAAAATATTTATCATTTTGTGCGGGGTGGTACCTGAAGGAGGGAACCAGTATTCACCATCTTCGAACTTGATGCAAACTTTAAAAGATATCTTGAACACCAGCCACCCAAAAATATGGACTGTCGGACATTTATAAATTTACTCCATATTGTCGGACATAGTTTTGATACATGGAAACACCGGGTCTAAAACCGAAGCAAAGTGTATATACCCTCATAAGACCCAAGGCTGATTGTATTAAAAATAAATAAAAACAAGTGAGCGGAGCAGTATACTCGGACGGGGCCGACCATATGATACCCTACACAATTACCACGAAAAGCAAACTTTCTGTGGTTCTATATTTTGAGCCTGGGCAATATTTCGTGATATTTTACCGATTATAGATCAACAACTCCGCTTTCTAACCCTGGCATATTTTCCATTTTTTTCTTGAAATCACTTTAGGTTTCGGTTGATTTGACCCTCGGAATATTGACCAATCATCATCCAAACAGCCGTTCTAAGTATTTGGTCAGATCCCCTTCACCTTGTAAAATATGTGATGTTCTGCATATAATAATTGGCTCTAGAGCGACTAGAAAATCAGACAAAATTAAAGTTTTCAGAACATTGCACCCCCTGAATGAAGTCTCAACTTCACCAAAAAAAAACTATAGACGTCGTCCTTGACCATAATCGGAACTTCATGTACAATTTCAAAGCGATCAGCGCGACATTTCCGTCGTCTAATGGACTAATAGTAATACTACGCACATATTCACCATTACCTAATGACGTATACCTCCCACATCAGAGTACATACAGCCATATAATTGGTATCAATTTGAAGGTCAACAACTCCTCTTGGTCATACTATCAACTTCTCGGGTATATGTCCTTCAGGAGCTAGTATATACGCCCCAGAATAAAAATTTTGTAATTTTTCACACAAAAGTCAGGGTCCATTTGACCCGCTAAATATTGACCGATCTTTATCAAAACAGACATGCTTATTCATTGACCCGATCCCCTTCTCCGAGTAAAATTTCACGACGTTCGAGCCATAATTGCGGCCTCTGGAGCGACCAGAAAAACCGACAAAAATTTAATATTTGGTCCATTTCATCCCCTCAGCTAGTCGAGATATGACGATCGGTATACTTAAATGTGGGTCTAGGACCAATATTTCGCGGCGTTACAAACTCTTGGGGCTGCACAAAGCACAACATAGTTGTGTAGGGTATAATTAAAAGTTTATACCTTCAACCATGAAATGGACTAAGTAATTGGGACTTCTATATGGGGGCTATGTCATTTTCGTATGTCTGTAGATCATTCAAAATAACCGACTTATTATACCCTTCACCACACTGTGGTACAGGGTATTATGTCTTTGTGCATATGTTTGTAACAGGCAAAAGGAATCGAGATAGACCCATGGTTCCATTTGAGAATGTGCATAGAACCACTTTCTGAGTCGATTTATGCATGTCCGTCCGTCCGTCCGTCTGTCCGTCTGTTGATGTTAAATTGTAAACAAAGTACAGGTCGCATTTATAATCCGATTTGGCTGAAATTTTGCACAGCTCATTTATTTGGCCCAAGGACGAACCCTATTGAAATTGCGAAAAATCGGTTCAGATTTAGATATAGCTCCCATATATATTTTTGTCCGATTTAAGGCAAATGTGGCACCAAAGTCCCTCTATATCTTTCAATTTGCATGAAATTTGGCACAGAGTACTGAATTAGGTCCAGAATGATGTGTGCCAAGTTTCGAGAAAATCGGTTCAGATTTAGATATAACTCCCATATATAGTTTCGTCCGATTTAAGGTAAATGGAGCACCAAAAGTCCCTGAAAATCTTTCGATTTGCACGAATTTTGGCACAGAGTACTGAATTAGGTCCAGAATGATGTGTGCCAAATTTCGAGAAAACCGGTTCAGATTTAGATATAGCTCCCATATATTGTTTCGTCCGATTTAAGGTGAATGGTGCACCAAAGTCCCTGAAAATCGTTCGATTTGCACGAATTTTGGCATAGTGTACTAAATTAAGTCTAGAATGATGTGTGCCAAGTTTCGAGAAAATCGGTTCAAATTTAGATATAGCTCCGATATATAGTTTCGTCCGATTTAAGGTAAATGGGGCACCAAAGTCCATCTATATCTTTCGATTTGCATGAAATTTGGCACAGAGTACTAAATTAGGTCCAAAATGATGTTTGCCAAGTTTCGAGAAAATCGGTTCAGATTTAGATATAGCTCCCATATATATTTTCGTCCGATTTAATGTATATGGTGTCATCCTATTTTACACAAAATTGGCACAAACTTTTCACAACGTACTGAAGTTAGAATAACCTAGGACAAAATTTTGCTCTGAGTACTGAAGTTACTATAACATAACGTGTGGCAAGTTTAGTTCAAATCGGATTAGATTTTGATATAGCTTATATATATATATATACGCTTAAATTTGATTTTTATAATTTTGTCCCTACTCCTTTAAAAATTCGACGTCTTTTAGGTCTCATCTGTTGGATATACCGAAAGTGGTGAAGGGTATCATATAGTCGGCCCCGTCCGACTTTACTGCTTTCCTTACTGGTTTAATATTAGTTTGGGGAAAAAGAAATCCATTATTTTTTATCAACCATAGCACTTTATTTAACATGCATCGGAATGCCCGATAATGCCTCTCTTATGGAAGTCCTGCTCTCTAATTGCAAAAAAAAAACTCTAGTAGTCGATTTTCACAATCCTCCCTAGATACCAATTTTGTATCATTTAAGAAATTTTGCAATGCAAGAAAACTTCCCGACCAAGCTCTTGAAGTTTCTGGCGAGTCATTGTAGATGTGTGTTGCCTAGTGTTGTCCTGGTGGATCACGACACATCTCCTTTTGGTCAATTCTGGCCGTTTCTGGTCAATTTCTATCTTCAAACGATCCAGTTGTTGGCAGTAGAGATCAGAAATCAGCGTTTGGCCCCTTCCAGTCCCATAGCATAGCAGAACCTTCCTTGCGATAAGTCCTGGTTTGACCACCGTTTGAGGTGATTCACCGTTCTTTGATCACGATCGTTTTCGCACAGGGTTATCTTATGTGATCCATTTCTTATCTCCAGTCACCATCCGTTCAAGAAATGGATCTATCTCATTCCGTTTTGCCAAGGCTACACAGATGGAAATTTGATCCATCCTATTTTTTCTGGTTATTCGTGTGGCACCCAAACATCGAGCTTCTTTTTGAATCCAAATTTGTGTAAATGGTTTAAAACAGTTTTATGGTCGATTTTTAGCTCCTAGGCGATGTTAAGACTGCTAACATGCCGGTCAACTTCGATAATTTCTCCGAGTTCATCGACATTTTTGACGACCAGGGTACCTGTGCCAGGTGCATTTTGAACATCAAAAATTCCTGAACGGAATCTACGAAACCAAAATTACACCATAATTGGCTGTTACAATATCGGAACCTAAACATCAATCACAATTTTGACCGCTTGGCTTGCATTTTCGTCTTTGTCAAAGAAAAACTGTAAAATGTAACGAATTTTCTCTTTGTTCACTTCCATTTTTAACACCCTGTAACTCACAAATGAATGCACCAAACAAAAAACAGTAAAATAATTTTTTTACTGCGAAATGAGACCCATTCAATGACCATAAATCTGAAATTGTTTGATCGATACTTTGCGAAAAAAAATAATGGATTTCTTTTTTCCCAACATAATATTTGTATCAGTGAGATAGGGTGCTTCGATGTATTGAACTATTAACCTAATTTCAATTGACTGAAGAAATACAAAAAAGTATTTTCACACATTACTCCAATTAATTGCTGGTGTAGAAATTTGCTGCAATTTGTTCATATTACATTCAATTAAAATTTAACAGTCATCCTTATCTGGAAATCAATTTTCAATTTAAGTATTTTTATAAACAAAAAACAAATTCAACAGGCGAATTAAAAACCAGTCCATCAAAAATTAGACATACTGAAATGTGGTAAGACATTTTTGTGGTTTATCCCATACCCAAAATGCCACTCACACAGAGGTTTACACAGCGTGCTAACGACACTTTATTATACTAAGGAAAATTTGTAACAAGGGACCTAAGATATGGCCTAAAAAAGTCAGCCGAACAACCAAGAAAAAGGTTACGGTAACAGACTGATGAAGATGGTTTGAAACCGTAATCAAAAATGAAAACAGTGAAAATAGTTAAGTTCGGCCAGGACGTACTTGTATCATAAGGTGGGCCCCCAAAATACCTACAATCGGTCGGGACATGAAGACAAGAGGATGAACATTGCAAATTGTATGCTCCATAGGCAAGTCGGCTAGGAAACTGGAAAAAATTGAAGCCAAATTACAGTTACTTCGGTTGTAATTGCACCTGGATTCATAACATAAAAATTCCAAAATTGAACGGAAACATATTTGGAGCTTGTCAACAAATGAAACGCATATATTGATATGCTTCAGCAAAGAGGCTTCAAGGATATTTAGACATCCTCCAAGATATCTAAAATTAGTTAGAATGAGGGTAATTCTTTTGAGGTAATTATCGATAATTTTTGACACACAGTGGGCGGTATGTCTTCCACAACTTGACGAATGTTGGTTTATAAGTGCTCAATAGTTGAATGGTTATCTGAATAAACATGGTCTTTGGTTAGTCCCATTAAAAAATCTAATGGTATCAAATCGCATGATCTTGGTGGCTAGTTAATGTCGACCCCTCGAGGAAATGTATATCGCTCGAGTATTCCAAGTTGTGTTCTTCAGTATCTGATTATCAAATGATCATAACGCTCCGAACTGACGGTGACATTCGTTCAATGCATTGATCTCGTGAATGTACAGCACACTACCATTTATTGAGATTTTAACTTTTCAGTGTATGTTTCAAATTTGATTTGCTGGGTTATTTAAACATACCAAAGCTTCCATACAGACATTCAAATGTTACATTATGCATTAAGGTCTACCAATGCTATTTTTGGTATCAATTTCAACTTAGTTGTATTCAGATTCTAACCTACCAAATGTGCAGATTCAATGTGCTTAAGTCGCAGGTGTTGATGAGTGTGTGGTGTCAGTTCCTCGACATGTCATTTTAATGCTAACGAGCTGATGGTTCTAACATCAAAGATCTCAGTACGACATCTGACAGTTTCACAATTACAACGAAGAGCAGAGCAGTCAAGCTGATTGCCAAAAGGATGATACCGAATGGGAATTTCTGTAAGAAATTGCAAACTAGGAATTTTAACGCAATTTAAAATTTTAACAATATAATTTTTCGAAAATGCAATAATACGTAGCAAACTTCATGCAAAAGATGCATGAAGTGTTGATATTGAATGAAATTTATTATAAAGCCATTACTATGAACTTTGATATTCGATTCCTGTAAAATACCTGTAAAGTTTGAAATTGTTTGAAAATGGAGAAAAGTCAAAAAATACTAAATTGAAATCAGTTCCTATAGACAATGTCTAAATCAGATTTGTGTAGTTATAGGTAGAATATAGCAAACATACATTTCCAAAAATGCCATTTCATTGGAGTTGGAAAGTATTAAAGAAACTGTTGAGTATAATACAAGATGTATGATTATTTTCTATTGTGTTCCTCTGTTAAAATATCGACTATTCTCTTCTTCAAATAGATTTCTACACTTCAGTCTTCATGTCGTTTAATTTATTGCAAAATGATTCCTATTAAAAATCTATGTCTATGATATGTCAATATAGCATGACATCAATTCACATAGCTTATGTCATATTACAAATCTCAATGATTGAATATAAATGTCAACAAATTGCACAGGATTTCTATTGACATATTTCAACATTATTAAATCTCCATAGGTTATTAAATATTTAAAGATAATGGTATTTGATCAATTCTTTCATTCAAATATCACACAATATGATTTTAATTGAACGAGTTGCTTTTCAGTAGTCTTTATTGTGAGGTAATAAGTAAATATTACAATAATGTAGATGAAAATTGTATGGAATTTATTAACTACACTTTACAAAAAAATGTTGGTGGGTGAAATATTCCTTTTGGGAATAAAACCCTTGATGAGTATAACAGAACATACTATACGCCATAAGTGGAGTGTATACTATATTTTCTATTCCGCCTGTAGCATCTGAAATATTCAACGGATGCATTGGTTAGTGTGCCAAAGTAACAACCAATGAGTCCTGGTTTGAATCTTAGCGGAGAAGGATACAATTCTTTACAACAGGTTTTTTAATGAAATGTGATGTTTATATATCTACTCAACTATATTATAAGAGTCTTATAGCTTTGTGTGGCTCAAAATGTTTGTAACGCCGCAAATCAATGGTAACATCTCGACTAGCTGAGTCGATCTAGATATGTTTGCTTCCATACTATAGAATACCTCTACAGAGTTCCCCTATACTAGAGAAGACCTCTACAGGGTTCTCTTATACCATATAAGACTTTCACGAGTTCCTTTTATACTATATTATACATGTCCTCAACAAGGTCCTCATATACTATAGAAGACCTTTACGAGGTTCCTCTACGAGATTCTTCTATACTATAGAAGACCTTTAGGTCCGTTTCTGATCAATGAAGACCAAGAGGATGATATCGACCAAAATCGCTATTTTTGTCAGGCGTTTTGGCCACAATAATAGCCCGAACATCTCAATTTGTAAATGGAATAGGGGAGTTGGCGAAAGGTTAAACATGACTATTTTGATGAAGATCGTTCAATATTTATCCGATCAAAAATTTAAGTTCTGTCATAGTTGTGTAGGTTATCTGTAAAAAAAATATTTTGCTCTTTTTTGTTTGGTGCATTCAGTTGTGAGTTACAGGGTGTTAAAAATGGAAGTGAACACAGAGAAAATTCGGCACATTTTACAGTTTTTCTTTTACAAAGGCGAAAATGCAAGCCAAGCTGCTAAAATTGGGAATTGTGTTTATGCTTCCGATACTGTAACAGCCAATTATGTGCAATTTTGGTTTCGTAGATTCCATTCAGGTCGACAGGTCGTCGAAAATGTTGATAAAATTGGAGAATTGATCGGAGTTGACAGGCATGTTAGCAGTCGTAGCATCGCCCAGAAGATACAAATCTACCATAAAATTGGTATCTATGGAGGATTGTGAAAATCGACTAATAGATTTTTTTTTTTGCAAATAGAGAGCATGACTTCTATGAGATGGCAACAAATCATACAACATATCGGACATTCTGAAGTATGTTAAATACAGTTCTATAGGTTATATAAAAATTATTTTTCCCCATCAAATTGATTGATTCAATTTTGCATTATCACTGTGAAGACAAATTAAAAATAATAATTAAAACAATCAAAAACTAGTTAATGGCTATAACGAAAATCTAACTTTCTGCAGTATTCTGTAGCAATTTGATTAGTACGCTTAAAGGTGGGTGTAAGACAATACTCTTGGGGCTGCACAAAGCTATTATACCCTGACAACGTAGTTTGGGGTATAAAAATGGATAAACCCCTTAGAATAACCAGGCCCAAAAACCCGAAATGTCAAATTATCCGAAAAGATGGGACCTTTTTGTACGCGGTCTATGTCAAATCTTGGGTTTATAATGATGTATACCAGTCTTCAAAAACTCTAAAAATACCACATAGAGGACTATGCCAAACTATGACCTATAATCTAGACATCTGCATGAATGCACAAAAACACCACCCATGAGTCACTCACACAAAGTAATGGCTTCTATTCTATAAATTTGTTTGAAATGAAGTCCAATGAGTGAGGGTACAACAAATATGAATTGCTTCAGGTATGAGAGTTTCGAATTTGTTGTGTATTCGTTTGATTCATACAATCCACGTTTCAGACTCGACGAACCGGTATTTATTGTGTATGTTTACTTCGGTATGAATGTATGTTGTAACACACAAAGTTTGAACAAATGCGGCAAGTTCGTACACGAACATGTTTTACACAATGAGTGTGTCGAATTATACAGTAGTATTCGAATTACCCGAATTAATTGACGAGATATTTTGGTTTTTACACCATCCACAAAAGTATGAAGGGTATGTTATGTTATGTTATGTTTTTTTTTTTTTTTTTTTTTTTTTTTTTTAACTCATCGAAATAGTCATTTCCGCCCATATAAGTATATATATTCTTAATAAGGACAAAATTTATGAATATCTAGTAATGTATCCACTATATAGCAGAACTTTTCTTTTTTCAATATTTAGATGTTTTTAAACGCACTTTTTTTAAATTCGTTTTAATTTGGGTTCGAATTGGATACCCCATAGTGTGGGGGATATTCAGTACTACAACTTGTCAGTTCATAACCTATAATATGTTAAGACTTCTGTTGTAATATTACTACCCTCGGGGGTGTCGAGATACAAAACTAAACCGTTACGTTCCAAAATGGCCTTTATCAGTCCACATTAAGTATATCCTACCGAGAAGTAATCAATATTGGCCCCCTTATATGCAAAGCCAATTTTTTATACCCTTCACCACACTGTGGTACAGGGTATTATGCCTTTGTGCATATATTTGTAACAGGCAAAAGGAAACTAGATAGACACATGGTTCCTTTTTAGTATATGCATAGAATCACTTTCTAAGTCGATTTATGCATGCCCGTCCGTCTGTCCATGTCAAATTGTAAACAAAGTACAGGTCACATGTATGATCCGAATTGGATGAAATTTGGCATAGGTCACTAATTTGGCCCAAGGACGAACTCTATTAAAATCGGTCTAGAATGATGTGTATTAAGTTTCGTGAAAATCGGTTCAGATTCAGATATAGCTCCCATATATATGAGGCCGATATGCACAAAACATACTGAAATTATTATAATTTAACCTGTGACAAGTTTCGATGAAATCGGTTTAGATTTTAATATAGCGTTTATATATATATGTACATATTTAAATAAATATATTTATCTCCTTTGTTATTGTTGTTTTGTATTGATGAGTAAAGGCGCTAAGTCCAATTTATCACATGTCACTGACTTAACAGTACGTAAAGGCTTTAAGTCAACATTTCATATTTAGGATTTTGGACATGATTTTCAGCCGAATTGTCTGTAGTTTGGTATTTTAGGTACTTATGGGGTAGCACACCTTCCAACAAAAATATTGGTCTACTTTTTAGGGTACCGCCCAATGTTCGAAATTTTTGATGGTTTGGGTACGTTTTTCAAACGACTGTAATTTTATATTTAGGACTCTAAATTATCAATATTGGTCCAAGTTTTGGAGTTCCCCCATATTACGTTACCCCATTTTTCGGTATTTTGGATACGCTTTTCAATCGAGTAGGTTCTAATTTGTTATTTTTGGTTCTCATTGGGTGTCCAATCCGGGTGTCCGCGATATGGACCCCACAAAGCTGTACACCAAATTTTTGACAATTTGAGGATTACGGTATGTACAAGGTACTAGCCCAAATTTCCAATAGCCTGTATTTTTTATATTTCTCTTGGTAGTTATTTACCATGGCATAAAACCCATATAAAAATACCGATCAATTTAAAAATTTGACTGTTCACCTCACGGCGGTGATTATAAAAAGGTCGGCCCTGTCGAAGTTAAGGACGTTTTACTTATTTGTATTCATATTTTTTAATAAACAATCTCTACTCTACTTAATAATATTAGCATGTAAAAAATCAACAAAAGTCTTTAAGTCCCAAAAGAAGTGCGTATGTATTTCCGCAAATACTTATTTGTACTCCTCATATAACTTTGTACTCTAATTTGCAATATTTGGGAAAATTTTCTGCATAGGCCTATTTTTGTATATTCCCTTAAGGAAGATTCCGACGTTTTTTCTTACGTCATTTCATTCAACTTTTACTTATTTTTTAGAGTTTTTAATTACTTGTATTTAATAGAAAAAAAGAGTGTACAAGGTAAACATTTGCATGAATGTACCTGTACAACAATGGTGGGCAAAATTTCTCTTAAAAAATTGTTAAGGGAAAATAAAAACATGAATAATTCTACGGAATTTAATTCATTTAATATTTTTAAAACATAAATAACATCTTAGGAAGTTCAAAAAATAAATTCATTAAAAAATTGCGGAAAAATATTTATTAAGGTTTATTTTTGTTTTAACATCAAAAAATGTTAAGAGAACACGTTAACGCTGGTGTGCTCGTCTGCCCAACTATGCTGTACAATGAATGCCCACCATTAATGTTAAGTCGTTGTATGAAAACAGAGAATACAAAATACAATGCATGATGTTCACTCATTGGACTCATTGATGTTGTCTAACTTGTTCTTGTAATCCATCATACTGCATGTTGTGCTTTCGAGTTTGATCGTTTGATCGGACAAAGCACAACGAAGAACAACACAACTTCGGTGGTTGAATTCATTTGTACTCATTAAATTTTGTTGTGTACTCTGAATACGACTTAACATCCATGAATGTGGATGTGGATTCATTGTACGAGTACATTCATGCAGATGTCTACTATAATCATATAATAATTTTCTGTCAATACCAAAATGTCAACACTAAACCTAAAGACATGCCTAATTAGAGAATTTTCCGTTAGAAAGGCAGCAAATACCTAAAAATGAACGGGGGCATCCACATGCACTTATAATTGTTATTTTCTTCGCATATACCATTTTTGTATTGTTACACAGTGCACATGCAATTACAGAAACACTTACATGATAACGTATGTAGTTAAACATACACACATAAAACAACTAGTTTCGGAAATTAATCAAATTTTGTTCCACGAAATCTACATCTCTCAAAGCACCTTTTTCATATGTATGCTGTAGAACCTCTAATGAATAGTTCCATTTGTTTCATGGTTGTCGAAATTCTCTATCGAAATATCATTCGCTTGTACTAGGGAATTGATTTCTGTCGTTACTCCATGAAATCAGGGATGTATGTATAATAAATCACATATGTTCCATAAAACAGCATTCAATCGTACATACACACTACGATTCAGACATTTATACACATATCAATATTTACTGACATGAAATGAAATACTCCATTATGTAAACCAGAACATATGCATAAAGACATAATACCCTGTATCACAGTGTGGTGAAGGATATAAAAACGGAATATCAAATCTAGTAATTCGAATACGAAAGGTTATTAAATCATTACCTCCACATGCTACATACATAATTACATTGGAAATGTTGCATGTAGGTAGTGAAAGAAAAACAAGATATTAATGTAGGATTTGGGATAATTGTACTCCTTATTAGGAATTAGATAAAACATTGATTATTCAAAACAATTATGTATATTTCAATAGGGGAACAAAAAAAATAAAACTTCTGATTATTGTCCCTATTATTATCTCTGCTCTGTGGAGATTTGAACAAATTAAAACTAATTAACCACAATATGATGTCTATACGTTGATATAAACTTTTAATTGGATATCCTATTGGGAAATTATGAGAATACCACAATGTAGATTGTTGTTGACAGTTCCCGTTGCGTTTTCTGAACGTAAAAACAAAAAATTTCAAAGAAAGTAAATTGTCAATTATGATTTCAAATTATGTTACGATATGAAAGAATAATAACCTATAATGTTCCCAGTTTAATATTGGAAATGTGATTATAATAATGCTGTAGGCGACTAGAATGATAACAACAAATAGACGTCATCGAATTTGGAAATGATTATTTAGATGAGTTACAAAGCAGAAATGAATTTAATATGCCCTCCATACACCACAGTATAATGGGCATAAAAATATATTACTCAGAAAAAGGTATCTTTCGACCGAATTTAAGGGTTGTTTTTTTGTAATTAAAGAAAAGTCCTTATTTTTGATGGCGGGCATGATAACTCCTCACTGGAACATCGGAATCCGAAAATTCCAACGGTGTTAGAAAGAGTACATGTCTGGCTCTCGTATGAACTAGGATTATTGACTTCGCCCTTAAATTAACAAAATGGCGGACCTTTGAAAACATATTTTTGGAAAATCGCCGATTTTTGACCACAAACTAAGTTAAAAATAAGGAAGATCTTCACCGATTGGCTTTATCCTAGTTCATACGATAGCAGTACACTCACAGAGAAACGTGTAAAAATTTGGAATCGATTGGATTATTAGTTTTTGAGTTATCATGCCCGCGTTTAAAGTTTGAGAAGCTCTTCAGCCGTCACTTGATGCTGGCACAATAAATCGGCTATATCTTCATAAGTTCTTGAGATATTCACTTGAAATTTTAGGGACATTCATTAGTTAGTGTAGACTCAAATTATATCAACAAAATTTTCGACCCCGATAATGGGGGGGGGGGGTCCCCTTAAGTTAAAAACGTCTCGATTTTAATTGGTAATCTACTATTGATTGCGTTAAAAGGAATTAAAACAAGTGAAAAAGCGGTAAGTTCGGCCGGGCCGAACTTTGGATACCCTCCACCATAGTTATATTTACTAGAAATGAAAATATAGGGAACATACCAGAAAGTGGACCTATACCGACATTTCTAAAAACGGATTATGTAAACCATAATAAAAATTTTAAAAATTTTTAAATGATAAAAATACCCTCAGCCTTATGGGTAATGAAGGTGTATACACTTTACAGGGTGAAAATGTTTCTTTGGACTAAGTCCGTTTCAGAAAATTTAGATTTCATCCGAACATTGCCCTTCTTATTATTTCTTCCAAGCTTAGTTCAAATTCGAAGATGGGGAATATCGGTCCACTCCTTCTGGAATCCAATCAGGGAATAGGTCTAAATGCGGCTATAGTTCATTATCGAACCTTACGTTCTAATTTTATATCTCCCTATCCTCCGCAGGTGAAATGATTACAAAAGAGTCTTAGAACCAAACTCAAAACTCGCAACAAATCAGATAACTATTTTAATATAAACAAGTGAATAAGCGTTAAGTTCGGCCGGGCCGAACTTTGGATACCCTCCACCATAGATATACTGACAGGTACTAGAAATGAAAATATAGGGAACATACCAAAACGTGGACTTATACCGACATTTCTATGTAAACTATAATACAAATTTCAGAAATTTTTAATTGATAATTATACCCTCAGCCTTATGGCTAATGAGGGTGTATACAATTTACACCGTGAAAATGTGCCTCATCGAAATATTGGTTCTAGACCCCATGTTTCTTTGGACCAAATCCGTTTCAGAAAATTTACATTTCATCCAAACTTTGCCGATCTTATTATTTCTTCCAAACTTAGTTCAAATTCGAAGATGGGAATATCGGACCACTCCTTCTGGTACCTCCCACACAGGGGCTAGGTTTAAATACGGGTTATAGTTCATTATCGAACCTTACGTTCTAGTTTTTTATCTCGATATCCTCCACAGGTGATATAGTTACAACAGAGTCTTAGAACCAAACCCAAAACGCGGAACAAATTGCATAACTATTTTAATATAAAAAGGGGTTATATGGGGACTACCCCAAAAAGGGGGTGCATATTAAAAATTTTGTGTAGAGAAATTTGTTACCATATTCGACTACAAAATACCAAATTTCAGCGAATTCGGTTGAAAAACGTGCTTTAGAACCTTAAAATAGCGAAAATTGGGGGTATATGGGGGCTACCAGAAAAATTGGACCTATATTTATAATTTGTTGTGGAGAGATTTGGTACCTATTAAGAACCCACTGTATTAAATTTCAGCGTATTCGCTTGAAAAACGCGCTCAAGAACCCCAAAATACCGAAAATTGGGGGTACCCTTATATAGGAGATATCCGAAAAAAATTACATATATTTATAATTTTATGTGGAGAGATTTGATACTTATTAAGAACTCGAAATACTAAATTACAGCCAATTCGGTGGAAAAATACGATCAAAACCCCCAAAATACTGAAAATTAGGAGGTCCCGTTATATGGGGGCTACCAGAAAATGTGGACCTATATTTATAATTTTTTGTAGGGACATTTAGTACCCAATAAGAACCCAATATACCAAATTTCAGCGAATTCGGTTGAAAAACGCGCTCAAGAACCCCAAAATACAGAACATTTTGGGGTAGCCTTATATGGGAGCTATGCCTAAACGTGGACCGATATATCCCATCTTCGAACTTGGCCTGCCTGCAGACAAAAGACAATCCTGTGCAAAATTTCAGCACCCTATCTCAATTCCTTCAGAAGATAGCGTGATTACAACAGACGGACAGACGGGCGGACGGACATGGCTAGATCGTCTTAGAATTTTACTATGATCAAGAATATATATACTTTATAGGGTCGGAAATGAATATTTCGATGAGTTACAAACAGAATGACAAAATTAGTATACCCTCCATACTATGGTGGAGGGTATAACATTTTTGTATTCCAATTCCAACATGAATAATATACTTCCCTTACCTTGACTTGACATAGTTTGTTCACATTATATTTACTAGGAAACAGAGCTCAATTCTTGTTCCACGAATTTTAACTACTCATAAAGTAAGAACTGAGTCCCGTTCCTTTGTTGCTGTATATTTATAGACTTAAATGTAGTAATACTTGTCGCAACTATTGCGGTTTATGTACAAAAGCAATGTTTACACTACCGTCAATTAATTGTTGGCTACTTGTGCAAAGTCCTTTAATGAGAAAATAATTTTTTTACCATTTGTGTGAATTGTAAATGTTTTTCCATTGTAATTCACTTTTAATTGCGGTAGTTCATTATTATGTTGTTGGGGAAAAAATATAAAGCATATCACTTGCTTTGTAATTATGTATGTGATTTACGAATGTATATATGGAAATGTATTTTTTATATCCATAAATCCGTTTTTGTTGTTCGTTATGATTTATAGATATCGAAATTTAATATTTGCAATTGTTATAATTATTAAATCGATAGGAATTAATAACAAAGGAATTTTATTTGAAAAAAAAAATAACACAAACTTACTTGCTACAATTAAAATTGGTGGGAAACTACAATTTTAATTGGTGTTTTTACGCAATTAGAACCCAAAATACCCAAAATCCATTTAGTTTGAAAAATATGCCCAAAGCTTCAAAATATCGAAAATTTCACTATCCAACATCCTTGGAGTAATAGCATGTCGTAGCTCTTACTAAAATATTAGGCTAGAGGGACAGACATGTTTCAATTGATATATAAATGTATTTCTAATATTTTCTGAATATTTTCCCCACCTTGTGCGGCAATTTTTCCGGAAGAAGTGTTTTATTCACCACTTATACGGTAATACCCTTTATATACATTCTGTTGGAAAATGCTAAATATCGCAAATAGGACGGTACCGGGCTTTGGCAAAACATACACCAATATCGACAATTCTATGCAAAAATGTGTTTGCCATCCAAGAACCCGAAACCTGAGGTGTTGCTAAAAAAATGTTTATACCCTATAGCAAGGGATATTTAAAAAAGTGGGTCTGCTCAATTTGTTGACAATAAAATTTTATTATAAGATTTAGTGAAATTAGATTAAGGTTATCATATATATCTTATAGGAAATTCAAAGGAAATTATAATTCCGATGAGTTGCAAATGGAAAACCAAATTTAGAATAATTTTGGTACTACAATAGTTTTTATACCCTACACAACCATATTGTATTCTTGAGCCTGGTTGTATGTTGAAATCTCAATTTTGCACATACATTGATACCACATAACCCTTTTAGGGGTTTAAATCACGTATTCAAACAATTTGAATCTATTCTGGAAAGGCTCATAGGAAACGAGATAGGCCCATAGTTCCTTTTGAGAATATGCATAGAATCACCTTCTGAGTCGATTTATGCATGTCCGTCCGTCCGTCTGTAGATGTTAAATTGTAAACAAAGTACCGGTGGCAATTATAATCCGAATTGGATGAAATTTGGCACAGGTCACTTATTCGGCCCAAGGACGAACACTATTGAAAATCGGCATAACGTTCTGACGAAATTTGGCTTAACGTTCTGAATTGAGCCTAGAATGATGTCTGCTAAGTTTCGTGAAAATCGGTTCAGATTTAGATATAGCTCCCATCAGCAACGTACACAGGATTTCATTTCGGGGGGGGCCCGGTAGTACAAAATGAAAAAATTCGCTGTTGCAAACATAAATTTACTGTGAAAAAAAATCATTTCGGGGGGGCCCGGGCCCCCCGGCCGCCCCCCTGCGTGCGTCCCTGGCTCCCATATATAATTTTGTCCGATTTTATGTAAATGGGGCACCAAAGTCCCAATATATCTTTCGATTTGCACGAAATTTGGCATAGGATACTGAATTGGGTCCAGAAAGATGTGTGCTAAGTTTCGTGAAAATCGGTTCAGGTTTAGATTTAGCTCCCATATATATTTTCGTCCGATTTTATGTAAATGGTGCACCAATGTCCCTATATATCCTTCGATTTGCCCGAAATTTGGCATAGCGAACTGAATGAAGCCTAGAAAGATGTGTGTTAAATTTTGTGAAAATCAGTTCAGATTTAGATATAGCTCCCATATACATTTTCGTCCGATTTTATGTAAATGGTGCACCAAATTCCCAATATATCTTTCGATTTGCACGAAATTTTGCATAGGGTACTGAATTAGGTCCAGAATGAGGTGTGGTAAGTTTCGTGAAAATCGGTTCAGATTTAGATATAGCTCCCATATATAGTTTTGTCCGATTTAAGGTAAATGGGGCACCAAAGTCCCTATATATCTTTCGATTTGCACGAATTTTGACACAGCGTAATGAATTAGGTCTAGAATGATGTGTGTTAAGTTTTCTGAAAATCAATTCAGATTTCGATACATCTCCCATATATATTTTCGTCCTATTTTATGTAAATGATTCACCAAAGCCTCTATATATAGTTCGATTCGCACGAAATTTGGCATAGGATACTGAATTAGGTCCAGAATGATGTGTGCTAAGTTTCGTGAAAATCGGTTCAGATTTAGATATAGCTCCAATATATATTTTCGTCCGATTTAATGTAAATTGTCCCCAAAAGAACCAATTTTGTACAATGTACTGAAGTTACTATAACCTTGTGTGTGTCACGTTTTCTTGTAATTGGTTCAGATTTATATATAGTTCCTATATATACTTTTATCCGATTTTACGTAAATGGTGTACCAAAGACTAGGCAACACCGTTTGGCAAAACGTACTGAAATAAATATAAATTAATTTCGGGCAAGTTTCCTTAAAATCGGTTCAGAATTTGATATAGCATAGCATTCCATATATAATTTCAAACTATTGATGTTGATTGTAAACCAAATATTGATGGGTGCTTGATTGGTATTACATTTTAAACAGTGAAGTATACCAAATAGCGTGCGTAAAGTTTGCTTAAAGTCTATTTAAAAAGTGTGGAATAGATTGCAGAATGGAATGTGTAGGGATTGATGTTAATCGGTTTACTTATAGGTAAAGATCGCATTTATAAGTTCGTTCAATTTCATGTCAATGTTCCTTCGAAAAGACGACATCTGTAAATATACATATGTAGAATAGCCCCAAAGTGGTGAAGGGTATAATATAGTCGGCCCAGTCCGACTTTACTACTTTCCTTACTGGTTTGAAATGAATTTAGGAATATAATTTAAATAATAACGTTTCAACTTTAATTAATTTTTATTATTACTTACTAATTATATTAACTTTGATGGTATGAAAGGTCAACTTAAATCTCTGTGTGACCTCAATGGTCAGTAATCTATTACAACAAAATAAATCCCTGTTTACAACCTACGGCCATTAGCATTACTAAGCCACATAGCTAACATCAAGTAAACATTTTTAATACAAATTACAGGAAAATAATTGTTAACATGGCAAAAAATATGAATTGTGTTTGTTATGTCATAAAATAAATTAAAAATCTGTCATAAAATGTTAAGCACGAATTACACAGTTGTTTCATTCTTCGTTTTTGATGTTTTATAGCATGATTTATACTTTATGTTTTTACAAATGTAATGTTCTTTTTTTCTTTATTTCATTCAATTCCATATATGTACAAAATATTGTTTTGTATTTCACAATAAAGGGGTTTCTTTCAAAGGGTGTAGCTAATATGGAAAGTGGTATAAGTAAAGGAATTTTATTACTCTAAAATTGGATCATTAATTATATTTTGTTATCGCTACCATTCATTGGAATGTCTGTACTTATTTTTTGAGTTTTATGTTAGTTAGTCGTGTTTGGATGTTAAGCTATTAGAGACAGAATATTTTTGTTTACCAAAAAAAGAAATAAGTGCTGCTATCCTTTGCAGGTATTTTTGTTATTTTAAATAACAATGGCAGTCCGCAGAATTCTGACCTAGTAAAAATGCTCACTTACCAACTGATTGGTTTAGATTTGAAAAAACATTCCAATTTCAACCTACATAATATATTAAGTATTCAGGTGCATTTACAAACAATGGGTAAAGTAAAACGGTCGACCTATTATTTTCTTTACCACTTTGTGTATGTATAATATGTTGTTGACTTAGGATTCGTATGGACAGTCGGGGAATTCATATTAGTGTAATTAATTTTTTTTCTTCATCCCGGAAAATTATTTCACAACAAATACTTATTTATTTACCTTCATTCCAACGTAAATCCATTATCGCTTGGAGTTTGCTTTCATTGCCACCAGTTTATTATCGTTTACATACATTGAAAATATTGAATTATGTTGATTTATGTTTCATAGGCGATAGTTTAACACGAATGTGTTATCGATGCTCAAATCAATAACGCTGACAAAGAACACAGAAGAAGAAATTTTTGAATTTGAAGATTTTCTGAACTGCAGAATGGCATTTGTTGTTTCTTATATATATGCAGATCACATATTGAATTTTCTTTCAAAAATACTACATCTAGTAAAGGGCTCGTCTGACTTTCTACTTTCCTTACTGCCTTGATTTTAGAGCATGGCCCTTTTTAAAAGAATATTTTGAGGACCTTCCAGAAGCGTGTATTTATCTAATGAACATTTTGGGGACCTTCAAGAAGCGTGGATATATTTAATGAATATTTTGGGGACCTTCGAGAAGCGTGTATTTATCTAATGAACATTTTGAGGTCCTTCCAGAAGCGTGTATTTATCTAATGAACATTTTGGGGACCATCAAGAAGCGTGGGTTTATTTAATGAACATTTTGGGGACCTTCCAAAATTGAGAATTTATTCCTGAGGGAAGTGGATATTTTGTGGACCTGAGGGAAGTGGGGATTTTTTAAGAACAATATTTTGAAGACGTTTACGAATCGTGGATTTATTAACGAATATTTTTGGTATCTTGAAGAAGGGTGGATTTTTTAATGAGGCCTCTTAGAAAATTTTTAGAAAAATTTTTAATGAGGCCTTTTGATCATCCAGGTCAAGTTTGATAAATGGCTACATTGGTCCACGTTATTGCATAGCCCTGTAATTAGCTGTAATTTGTATTTTTTGTTCTTATTCGAAACCATTAGCATTTTTATCGTTATTTTTATTGAGATACAAAACCCAAAGTTCGGGTCCAAAAATTAACTGTATCTGTCCACATTTAGTCATAGCCCAATTCCAAATATTCTTACAAGAGATAATCAATAATTGCACCCTTCAAATATACATATTACTTCATCTGTTTATTAAGATTCCACCTATTTATACCCTTCACCACACTGTGGTACAGGGTATTATGTCTTTGTGCATATGTTTGTAACAGGGAAATGGAAACGAGATAGACACATGGTTCCTATTGAAAATATGCATAGAATCACTTTCTGAGTCGATTTACGCATGTCCGTCTGTCTGTAAGTCCGTCTATCCGTCTATGTATTTTTGTAAACAAAGTACAGGTCGCATTTATGATCCGATTGGAATGAAATTTGGCATAGGTCACTTAATTGGCCTAAGGACGAACCCTTTTGAAATTGGGAAAAATCGGTTCGGATTTAGATATAGCTCCCATATATAGTTTTGTCCGATTTTATGTAAATGGTGCACCAAAGTACCTATATATCTTTCGATTTGCAGGAAATTTGGCACAGCGTAATGAATGAAGTATAGAATGATGTGTGTTAAGTTTCATGAAAATCGGTTCAGATTTAGATATAGCTCCCATATATATTTTCGTCCGATTTAATGTAAATGGTACACCAAAGTCCCTGAAAATCATTCGATTTGCACGAATTTTGGCACAGCGTACTGAACTAAGTGTAGAAAGAAGTATCCTAAGTTTCGTGAAAATCGGTTAGATTCGCCCGATTTGAGGTAAATGGTGCACCAATGTACCTATATAGCGTACTGAATTAAGTTTAGAACGATTTGTGTTAAGTTTCGTGAAAATCGGTTCAGATTTAGATACAGCACCTGTATATATTTTCGTCCGATTTTAGGAAAAAAAGTTTTCCATAAATTTCTCCCATGGTACGCAGACGACTCTAAATTTGCCCGAATGAAATTATCATAGTTTCATAGAAAGACATGAGTATGTTCCTTTGAGGGAACATTGACATGTAATTGTAAGGATACAAACAATATCCCAAAGTGGCGAAGAGTATCATATAGTCGGCCCAGTCCGACTTTACTACTTTCCTTACTGGTTTTTATTGCATTAGAGATTCTAGACAAACTTCCCAAACTCATACGTTTTCGTATAATTCCACGTACAGTTGGAAAATTTATTCTTAGTAAATGACAGTACACCTATGGTGGAGAGGCTTTTTTCAATTGTTTAATTAAAAAGAATTTTTAATGAACAACATTTAAGCAGGTCACTAATATAAATACATACAATCTTTAAATTGATACAGATTGTTCTAACCAAAGTTAAAAGTCTACTTTACAATTACCCTTAAAGATTTCATTTCACTTCTCTTAGTGTAATCAAAATATTGCCTCAAAATTTTGCCCTATTACCAAATAGGGACATTCGCCGCTGTAATCTCTTCATGTCCTCAATAATTTATGCTAATAAAAATTACATGGTCTTAAAGCGTTGTTGTTGTTGCTGTGTTTTTTTTCAGGACACGCACAAAAGACATTACACTGGCTCTAATATCAATGGGAGTTTATTATAAATTAGGGTATATTATAATGTGTGAAAGAAGATGAAGAAAATCACGATTAGGAAATTGCTTTAACGTTATATTATATTAAGGAAAAGGAAAACATATTTTGATGGTACAGCAAGATATGAAGCGTGTTTGCTTGGTATTTAAATAAAAATTAGAAAGTAAATTTATATATTTTTGCATGATTTGTTAAACGGGAAAAATGTTGAGTTTAAGAGGGTGGCTATAAATCTTTATATAACAACAACTTTTTCCATAAATTAATTTAAACAATAGTTTAGTTATTCTACAGCCAAAAGCTATAGAACTGAGCTACACTGATATGATTCTTATTGATTTGTATTAATCTCTTAAAAAAACTATCAAACTCACCTTCCTCTTTGTGATTATCAAACAATGTCAGTCAGTCCACTATATTTCCCTTCGGTGATTGCTAAAATTTGCATTTCTATGTCGTTTTCAACATTTACATAAACCATTACACACATCAACGATTTTGTGAATGATTTGAAAATGGGAAATAAATCCCACTACGAATTGTTGGACAAATTCAACAAAAACTATTTTTCTATATTCAATACAGCTCAGTAGTTAGAATAACGCGAAAATTTATTTTAATGGAATTTCGATTTTCTTTTTTCTTTGTCAATCAATAGTTTAAAATTCACATCATTGAAAAAAGTCGCATATTTATTTACCTTGATATCTTTTATTTATATATTCAAGTTTTCCTGGTAACTTAGGTAAAAAAATTGTAGATTTAAATAATCAAGCAATGCTTTTGAAAAATATACATTATTTTCTGAGCTCAATGATAGAGGAATCGACTCTGTTGGAAAATAAAATATAATGCAATTCTACGAAATTTTTTAGATCTTTATTTCAAATAACATTTTATTTAGCATAAATCTACAAGAATTGGCAGCATAAAGAAAAATCATAACACCACAAGTCCATGCCGATGGGGAGACTAAAACAAATGGATTTAAAACAAAGAAGACTGTAAGAAAGGTCCAAAAGTCGAACGGGGTCGACTTTATGATACCTTTCACCACGAGATGCTTCTAAGAAGGTGCATCAGAACGCTATGTCCAAAATTTATTCTCAATCGGACGAATACAACTTCATGAAATCAGTCGAAAATATATAGGAGCTATGTCTCGATCTGAACAGATTTAAACGAAACCGAATGCAATTCACCGTATCCTAATCGAACATATTATGGGTATTTGGTTCACCATTTAGAGAGAATCGGTCGCAACTATCTCTAATTCCGACAAAACTTAGCACACGCCATTCTTGCCGCAATTCAGTACGCTGTGCAAATTCAAAGCGCTCTCCAGTTTAAATAAAATCGGACGAACATATATATGGAAGCTATATCTAAATCTAGTCCGATTTCAATACCCTAAAAATAACATTAAATTTTGTCCAATAGTGATAAATGTTAAACTTTGGCAATATTTTGGTAACCAATATCAAAGTCTATTGTATTTGAATTTGACACTTAACGAACATTTATTTAAATGCAAGTCATGTTATTTTGGTTTTCAACAATTTTCATTTTTGTTTTGCACACAAAAGTCTAGACTTCTCTATTAACATAAAAATAAGGACAACTAACACAAAATAACGAGCCAACCACAAATCTTTGGCACGGGAAACGGAAAGGAGTATAGGGAAAAACTATTTGAATTTCTAATTGCATCTATTTGTTGCCACAACACCACCATCGGCTATATTCCAAACAGACGCTGTGCATACAAAAAAGAATCCCTTTTGTGATGACCATTCAGTGTCATAAAACTATGTAGCAGTTAGTAAAAAGGAATGTTTAGTGGTCTATTTATTGAGATGAAAATGATGGCAATCGAGCTGTGGTAAAATAAATGGACATATATACTATTTTATATGGTGCTATTGCAGCAACTATATTAAAATTTGAGAAGTAAGGAGAACAATATCTAATGTCACATTGAGATTCAAATCCGCTTTGTTGTTGGCCATTGAAATAAAAGTCCTCAGAAATGCCACGTCGGTATTCGTCCTTGGAAAAGTTGTAAAAAGTATATTCTTTATAGACCCGATTTGAATGAAATTTGGCACAGTTCACATATTTGTCCCAAGGACGAACCCTATTGAAATTGGAGAAAATCGGTTCAGATTTATATATAGTTCCCATATATATTTTCGTCCGATTTTTTGTGAATGATACACCAAACTCCCAATATTTGTCCGATTGAGCAAAATTTTGCATAGCGAATGCAATAGAGGAAACATTTTTAATATAGGTCTTATATATATTTTCGTTCGATCAAATGTAAATGGTGCACCGAAGACGGTTGCTCAATTAGATCCATGTGTTTATATATAGCTCCCACACATAATTTTATTTTCGCCCGATTCCACCTCAATTGTCCTCCAAAGATTCTATGTCTGTTCTATCTACAGTATATTATAGATATTAACATCTCTTGTATGTACCCAAAGTGGCGAGGGGTATCATATAGTAGGCGCCGTCCGACTTTTGAACTTTCCTTACTGATTTTCAATTGAAATCATGGCAAGGATAAATAAGAACTACAATTACGTCTGACTATTTTGAGTAAAAACAAAATACAAATAGAATCCCAAATAGCAAAGGTAATGAGCGAGATATATAGCAGGACAAATTAAATTTTAGGTTGACTCCAGCTAATTTCAGCCGGGCTGGAAACTCTAGGTATATCGGTCCACGTTTTGTTATAACTCCCACAAAACGATTTCGCCAATTTTACGTGTTTTTAATGTTTAAGGCGCATTTTCCAAACGAAAGGTTAATGGTTAATGTTTTGACTAGTCTCCATACATTTTCAGTATTGGTTTCATTTTCCGACCGGATTTAGAGACAAAAATTTAGCATATAAGTCCATATTTTGACACAGTTTTTAAAATAAGGGTGCTCCGTACCTTACGCACCTATGCCTTTAAAGTTTGAGAAGAACTTTTGCCGTCACTTAATGCTGACACAATAAATCGGTTATATCTTTATGGTTGTTGAGATTTTTCAATTGATTTTTAATGAGACATTATTGAGAAGTTGTATTCTCATATAAAAAATAATATTTAATTTTTGAAAACGAGAATCACTTATGAATATAAGTCCATGTTTGATATTCGAAGTTCTTGGTAGAGAAAATACTTATTCTCTGAAAATATTCAATACAGGTCAATGTTTGAAAAAGTTCCAAATTAATGTTTTCTATGTTAATCTTTCTACTCCCTTGTGTTGCAATCTTAGTGTATTAAAGTTGTTATTTAATAAACGAGGAGTATAAACATAACAAAAAATAATTTATACACCTCAGAAGCACGCTTTGTTGGTGTTAATTCTTTCTTATCTATAGTAACACAGATTTTAATTTATTCCTTACATAATTTATCCACCCACAGTGATGAAAATTTCCAGAAAATTGCGTCAATTAACATAATGTTTCATATAATCCGCTTAAACCACTAATTTCGTGCATGCTCAACTTTCTGTATGTGTAGTTTGTTTTTGCTTTTAAAGTAAAATAACCAAATGCATTTGTTTTTCCTAGGAAATTTCGTGACGCTAAATACAAAAAATGTAACTACAAAATTAGTTAACTAACGTAAACATAGTTAAGCCGAATAAGTGACATGTGTTCACTTGCATTTTTTGCTATCTGGGAATGGATGGATTGAAATCGGTTCAAATATAAATATGGATCACAAATTTAATTTCGTCTGATATCATGTCATTGGTCCTTTACAAATGCTACGTATGAGTCAATAAAAATCTTAGGCTATAGGTATCTTACAGTCCACCCGTCCTATTTTTTGTTCTTTCCCATATTGGTTTTTTTCTTTTGAATTTTTTACTTTGCTTGTTTAATGTTCAATGGCCAACAAGTTTACAAGGTTTTATCTGCTGGTTTGTGTTTTATCCATATGTAAAACTTTTTTCAATTACAATATTGCTTTGACAAAAAACCATGCATATGAATAAAATACCCGCAGGAAACATAAGCTACATTATTCCTTTGTGACATGGTTTTTCTACAAAATATATCTATACATGCATTTATTTTTTCGTTAGAAAAATAGTTCAAATTTACTTTGAAGATTAGAACTTGAAAAACAAAACTAAACTCATACAATTTTCATTTCTAAATATCGATTAAAATCTACGATAGATTTCATCAGTTTTCCCCTATTTTTCCTATCAGTTTCACAATATGAAAACTATTTTTCATTCAAATAAGATGAAAAGAAAATATTAAATATTGTACAAAATCACATACTCTTTAACAAAAGCCGATCTTTTGTGAAGAAACAGAAAACAAATAATTATAAATTTTAAAATGTAATATTTTATTATGACATTTTATATGAATCATATGAAAATGTTATTGCTAAAGTACTTACGTATTTCCTTTGTTAAATATATGTTGTCTATTTTTCTGGCCTTGAAATAAAATAAACCTCCCAGGCGTTTCTTTGAAAATTATGTTGTATTATTCGTACATATTTTCAAGGATGCTAGACACAATGTCTACACATGTATTCTTATAAAGTATAACATAACAAATTTTTAAGGGGATTATTGGAAATTTCCTTGAAATTTCCATAAAATATTGTTTTTTTCGGGCCAAGAAATATTTACTAAGTATTTTAGTTTATTTGAATATTAAAATTGAACAAGTCATTGAAATGTGTGCTGTGCTACCCGTTTCTTATATCTTATGTTATTTTTGGTTATTTTTGATGCTAAAAACTTAATATAAACCAGTAAGGAAAGTAGTAAAGTCGGACGGGGCCGACTATATGATACCCTTCAACACTTCGGGTATATTCAACAGATGGGATCTTAACGGACGTCGCATTTTTTAAGGACCATTAACATGAAATTAAACATGTTATTTGGCAACCTATACTAAATTTTGGTCAGACAAAAATATGTAAATAATAATGTATAATAAAGCAAAATATTGAAATTTAAACCGAAGCTTGTCACAAAGATATATAGGGGCTTTGGTGCACCATTTACACAAAAACTGACGAAAATATATATGGGAGCTATATCTAAATCTTAACCGATTTTCACGAAATTTAGCACACATCTTTCTAGACTTAATTCAGTACGCTGTGCTAAATTTCGTGCAAATCGAAGGATATAGAGAGATTTTGATGCCCCATTTACCTTAAATCGGAAGAAAATATTTATGGGAGCTATATCTAAATCTGAACCGATTTTTTCCCAATTTCAATAGGGTTCGTCCTTGGGCCAAACAAATGAGCCGTGCCAAATTTCATTCACATCGGATTATAAATGCGACCTGTACTTTGTTTATTATTTAACACAAACAGACGGACGGACATGCATAAATCGACTCAGAAAGTGATTCTATGCATATTCTCAAAAGGAACTATGGGTCTATCTCGTTTCCTTTTGTCTGTTACAAACATATGCACAAAAATATAAAACCCTGTACCACAGTGTGGTGAAGGGTATAATTAGCTAAGGTTCGAGAAAGACATAAATATCACATATTCGAGTTCGTTCAATTTCATGTCAATGTTCTTTCGAAAAGGCGACGTCTGTTGCAAGACATATGTAGAATATACTCAAAGTGGTGAAGGGTATCATATAGTCGACTCAGTCCGACTTTACTACTTTCTTTTTTGGTTATTTATTTGAATATGAAAATTTAGGAAGTCTCTTAAATATGTGCTGTGCTACCCGTTTCTTAAATCTTATGGATTTTTTGGTTATTTTTGATGCTAAAAACTTAACATACAAAGTCTTATCAAACATACTAAAATAAAGTTTCGATTCATTTTATTCCGGGTGGCGTAGGGGATGATAGAACCAAGCAACGGCTCTGATTGGCTTTAACATGGCGAAGTCCAGGATTATCTTGGTCCCCCTTTCATCTCAATTGTGGACACTGACCTCCCCGCGGTGCCACCTGGGGAGCTATTCTCATCACCCGATGAAATAGAGAGCTAATATGTGCCGCGAGTTCACCCATAAGAACTATAAAAAATGGGTTGAGGCGTCGGGTTAGTTGCCCACTTTCGGAAAACACAACCTGATGAACAGACCAAAGATATATTTTACGAGCGCCTAGAAACAGCATATGACCGTTGCCCTGGCCATGACATTAAAATTCTGCTAGGATATTTTAATGCAAAAATCGGAAGGGAAAATATATTTGGCCGCACCGTCAGAAAATACA
>NW_026882337.1:0-40116 GCF_032173495.1 Musca vetustissima
GTTCATGTTAACTTAAGTAAATATGATGTGACATATTAAAACTATTTTTTTGTGGGAAAAATTGGTTTATGATAGAATATAAAACACGTTGGATTGTGCGAGATCAACTTTAAAAATATCCCGGCATTGAAGAGATATTAGAGACAAAATTTACATATTTCATAACTATAAAATTGTTGTTAGTTCGGAAGACCGGATTTTTTCTATGAAACATTTAACCCTACGGCCAATGACCGGGTACATTTGTACCTTTTTTTTGAATAAAATTGCTGTAAAATGTTTAATAATGGAGATATTTGGATCAAATTTTGTGGAATCATTCTTGAGGTATTTTCACACATAATCGAAGAAAAAAATTATAAATATTTTCCATATATATAGTTTTTACAATTTTTTTAAAGTTATTACCTACGTAGATCAATAACCGTGGTACATTTGTACCCATCCACAGATAGCTCTGTAACCCATTAAAAAATTGGACTATCGTGAGGTTTTTTGTTTTAAATTAGTCTATACGGATCTGGTCTAGATGTAGGAACTCAAAATTATATATACATTAAAATAATATATATTTAAATCCATGCTTAAATGATAATCTATCTAAAACAATCATAGTAAATTCCTTATAGCTTTCGAATGGGTTAAGCTTTTTTAGTTATGTTGTTATTGGGATCTTATTTAGGTGCAAATTTTGGTGTCCCTAGACAACATGGGGCCATCAGGGCGACTCGTGGAAGTTAGAAACTACCCTGGTTTTCCCTTGGCATACAGGGACAAAAACAATGATTATTGTCCGTAATTTTCCAATTATTCTTTATATTGGGCCTGAAACTTTTTCTATAATCGAATTAGTCTGATTTATTACAATCTTGAATTTGCGTACATATATAAATAACGTTTTAAAGTATTAAATAATGTTAATAATCACAACCTCAAAACTCATAAAATGTGAATAATTGGCAATAATAATTGTTTTAGTCCCTGTATACCAAAGAAAACCAAGGGAGTTTCTGATTTCCACGAGTCGCCCTGATGGCCCCATGTTGTCCAGGGCCACAAAAATTTGCAGAGGGGTTGAGGAACACCTAAATAAGATCCCAATAAAAAAATAACTAAAAAAGTTTAAACCATTCGAAAGCTATGACGAATTTACTATGATTGTTTTAGATAGATTATCATTTAAGCATGGATTTAAATATATATTATTTTAATGTATATATAATTTTGAGTTCCTACATCTAGACCAGATCCGTATAGAATAATTTAAAACAAAAACCTCACGATAGTCCAATTTTTTAATGAGTTACAGAGCTACCTTTGGGTGGGTACAAATGTATCACGGTTATTGATCTACGTATACTTTTTTGGTTATTGACCGTAGGGTTAATCAGGAAAAATAATTTAGGTTTCTATGAACCGATGAACCTTATCTATATTAAAATATTTTTTTTCAATGACTATTCGAGAGAACATAATTTATAAAAATATATTGAAAGCTGAGATTTAAAAACATCGACTTTTCATAATCTACCAATGGCCTTAATTTATTTTCAAATATTAGGTTGCGAAAAAAAAAATCCATTAGGCCGGTCGTACAAAATGGCGATAAAATCGGCGAAATTATCGAAGTTTACCGGCATGTTACCAGTCGTAACACCGCCCAGGAGCTGAAATTCACCATAAAAATGTTTTAAGCTGGATTCAAAAAGAAGTGTCACACCAATTAACTGAAAAGGACGGAATGAGATAGACCTATTTCTTAAGCGCATGGTGACTGGAGATGAGAAATGGATCACTTACGATAATCCTGTGCAAAACGATCGTGGTGTTTGAGCGGTGAAACACCTCAAACGATGGCCAAACCAGGACTAACGGCCAGGAAGGTTCTGTTATGCATTTGGTGGGACTGGAAAGGGATTATTAATATGAGTTGCTTTAATATGGCCAAACGCTAAATTCTGATCTCTACTGTCAACAACTGAACCGTTTCAAGATAGGCGACAATATGATACCCTTCACCACTTTGGGTATATTCAACAGATGGAAGCCTAAAAGACGTCGCGTTTTTGAAGGACCATTAATATGAAATTGAACAGGTCTTTCTACAACCTATAAATTTTGGTCAGATATAGAGTTTCTTCTTACAATAGGACAAAATTATGTAAATTAATTTAAAGCAAAATATTTAAATGTAAACCGATTTCATCGAAACTTGTCACATGCTAGGTTACACTTATTTTAGTACGTTTTGCGCATTCGGCCAATTTTGAATTTTTTATTATATATAAAAACATATAGGGACTTTGCACCATTTACTTAAAATCGGACAAAAATATATATGGGATCTATATCTAAATCTGAAGCGATTTTTACGAAATTAAAAACACATATTTCTAGACTTAATTCAGTACGCTATGCCAAATTTTGTGCAAATCGAAAGATATATAGGTACTTTGGTGCACCATTTACCTAAAATCGGACGAAAATATATATGGGAGCTATATCCAAATTTGAACCGATTTTCATGAAATTTTACACACATCATTCTAGACCTAATTCATTACGTTGTGCCAAATTTCGTGCAAATCGCAAGATATATAGGGACCGTTTACATTTAATCGGACGAAAATATATATGGGAGCTATATCTAAATCTGAACCGATTTTCATGAAATTTAACGCACATCATTCTATACCTAATTCATTACGCTGTGCCAAATTTCGTGCAAATTTAAAGATATATAGGTACTTTGGTGCACCATTTACCTTAAATCGGACGAAAATATATATGGGAGCTATATCTAAATCTGAACCGATTTTTATGAAATTTTACACACATCATTCTAGGCCTAATTCATTACCCTGTGCCAAATTTCGTGCAAATCGAAAGATATATAGGGACCGTGTACATTAAATCGGACGAAAATATATATGGGAGCTATATCTAAATCTAAACCGATTTTTCCCAATTTCCATAGGGTTCGTCCTTGGGCCAAACAAGTGACCTATGCCAAATTTCATCCAATTCGGATCATAAATGCGACCTGTACTTTGTTTACAATTTAACATGGATAGACAGACAGACGGACGGATGGACATGCATAAATCGACTCAGAAAGTGATTCTATGCTTATTCTCAAAAGGAACCATGTGTCTATCTCGTTTCCTTTTGCCTGTTACAAACATTTGCACAAAGACATAATACCCTGTACCACAGTGTGGTGAAGGGTATAACTAGAATTGGTCAACAGGAGAGCTGTAGTGTTCTACCAGGACAACGCTAGGGTATCTACAGTGACTGGCTAGAAACTTCAGGAGCTTGGTTGGGAAGTTTTAATGCAGTCCGGACTTGGCACCAAGCTGCTATCATCTTTTTCTTGCATTGCAAAATTTCTTTAATGGTATCTAGGGAGAATTGTAAAATTGGTATCTAGGGAGAATTGTAAAAATCGACTACAATGAGAGAGGCATTATGAAGTTACCCTTAAAATGGCAACAAATCATACAACAAAATGGTGCATATCGGACATTCCGAAGCATGTTAAATAAAGTCCTATAGTATAATGGATTTCTTTTTCCACAAACTAATATATATGGGAGCTATATCTAAATCTGAACCGATGTCCTCCATTTTCAAAAGGGTTGGTTCTTGGATCTTGGATGGTGAAGGGGTCTAAAACCGATCGAGTCTTTTACCCAACTAGAACCACCAAAAATATAACAATTCCGTTTAAAAACGTGTCTGACATTCTCAAAATTCGGTTATATAAGGGCTATTTCGGAATCTGGGCCGATATTGACAATTTTATTGATAAGACTATTTGCCACCCATTGATAAGACAAAATATTAAATTACCGAAACCTCAAAATACCAAAAATTTTAGACTACCGTTAAAAGTGGGGCTCTGCCAAAACGTGGACAAATATAATTTTAAAAATGTTTAGCGTTAAAAATATTTTCTTTGTCGGGACTATTCAGAATAGTATTTTTTTAATGAACAAATTCTTTCCGAAGTGCAGATTTTAAAAAAAAAAAATATTTTTAAAGTTCATCCAGAAGCAGGGATTTGTTTTATTAATAGGGAAGGTAGGCTGTTAATAATGTAAACCAATACCAGAGGATTTGCATAGAGGACCATAGAGTTTCAGTGAAAGCTTATAGAATCAAATCGCAAAGTGGCAGTCCTATAAGTTCGATACCTTCACATCATAATGGGTTAACTCTCAAAAACACTGTATTCGTCATTTACCATTTAATCAAGTTTCAGTTATCCTGTCGAGCATCCACGTTGAGGATGGGGAGAATTATTAACAATAGTTCTTGAGGTTCTCTTACAGCAAAAGCGATAATTGGGTTTGTTGACGTGGTCATCGTGTTGGAACTTGGGCTCAACAGTCAAGAAAAACTTTCAATGAATGACCCCAATCAGCAAAACACGACGTTGTTAATTGTAGCCCGGTTTGAGTTCTTGTATTATTTTACACAACTGTGTAACGGCTTGAAATCCTTATTTCAAACAAAATATCCCCTCTATTTTGCAGATAATTTAATATTTACGGTATTACTTAAGGCAAAATAATTTTTTCCACTTTAAATTACCCTAAATGTATTCCATCTTATCTTCTGAAACCTTGTCATTACAATTGCATATCGTTTCCTCGGCTATCAATATCTTGCAACTTAAACAACTACATCAACTTAACCAAGAAGATTTAAAATTGTCAACATAAATATTTACCTTTTAACCAAAGTTTTGTGTGCGCGTTCAGGCTACACGAGTCTAGGGAGATCTTTACGTGGTTTACCTCTTTTTTCCGGTTTCTGTTTCGAAACCTACCCTGCTTTATTTCCGAGTGCCATTTTCATTCGGCTTTTCCTAAGTTTGTGTCAATAGAGATTTCCTTTGCTTTTGTTTTAGTTTCAAGTTTACCAGTTTAGTTTTAAGTTCGCTCATTCGGCAAACAGCAACACCAACAACAACAGCCATCAACTAAATACCAAACTTGTCTTAGAGCAAACACTCGTTTGCCACAAAAACTAGGAGGGGCGAGATATCAGCAACAACATGGTTAGAATATTGCGTGTGCGTTTGTGTGATAGGGTGTGTGCAAATGTGTGGGTGCTGTGCGGTTGCGGGTGTGTCATTAAATTGCTGATGTTCTTGTTGTTGTTTCACTTCAACATTGCAATGAAGATGGTGATAACAAAATGTCACTTCAGTTTCATTCACCAAAGGCGAAGACGTAGCAAACTTGTTATAGTGTTTTAATTTTCCGGCTATTTAAGTGAAAAGTTTGAAGCTTGTCTTTGTTGTTAGCCCCCGTTGTTGGAGCTCCCATTCCCCCCACCGAGCAAGTGTCTCTTTTGTAAGAAGATTAAAAAAGTTTCCTCTCAACTCGTTCAACTATGCTTGAAGAAAGTTTTTTTTCGGCTGTTGTTTTTGTTAACCTTTTTCATTCCCTCCGAAACCCTCCTCCCATCAGGGAGAGACAGGGGTCTCTATAACATTGAAGTTATTGAAATTGGAATTTTATTTGTCAACAGACACAATTACAATGCCAAAAGAAGAAGAAGAAGACGACGAAGTCAAAGTCGTAGCAGCAGCAATTTTCGTCAAATGGCACGTAATAAAGAAATTCTCTTTAATTCGTACCAAAAATTGTTGTCTTCCTGTAACAAAACAGTTTTGCAACACATTTGTCGGAACAGCGACGGCAACCCTACCCCGCCATCAATAAACAAAAAGGGATCACACGTGTCTGTCTGACTGTCTGTCGTTCGTTCGTTCATTGGTTCGTGTCACTGCATGGAAATGTGTAATTAATGTCAACTGGAGAAACAAAACAAAAAACTAAAAGTAATTTTTATCGATTTTCAACTTTTTGACAGTTTTAACCATCGGAGCAAACAAAAGCTAATTTTCAAATGGTTGTAGTTAATATTGTCAGATATTTTTGTTTTTATTTTTTTTTTTTTTTTTTTGATAGTTAAGAAAAGTTTTTCTCTAAAATCCCTTTTTGTTGAAAAAAGAGAGTACAAATCGTAACAAACAAACTTTTTATACCCTCCACCATAGTATGGAGGGTATATTAGTTTTGTTTTTCCGTTTGTAACGCATCGAAATACTCATTTCCGACCCTATAAAGTATATATATTCTTGATCAGCGTAAAATTCTAAGACGATTTATGCATGTCCGTCTGTCCGTCTGTCTGTCTGTCTGTCTGTTGTAATCACTCTAGCGTCTAAACGAATTGAGATAGAGCCCCAAAATTTTGCATAGAGTCGTCTTTTGTCTGCAGGCAGGTCAAGTTCGAAGATGGGCTATATCGGTCCACGTTTAGGCATAGCTCCCATATAAGGATACCCCCCAATTTTCGGTATTTTGAGGTTCTTGAGAGTGTTTTTCAACGGAATTCGCTGAAATTTGGTACTCTGAGTTCTTATTGGGTACCAAATAAACCTACTAAAAATTATAAATATAGGTCAATTTTTTCTGGTACCCCCCATATAACGGTACCTCTCAATTTTCGGTATTTTGGGGTTCTTGACCGCGTTTTTCAACGGAATTCGCTGAAATTTGCTATATTGGGTTCCTATTGGGTAATAAATTTCTCCACAAAAAATTATGGATATATGTCCCCTTTTTCTGGTAGTCCCCATATAACGGTACCTCCTAATTTTCAGTATTTTGGGGGTTTTGATCGTATTTTTCCGCCGAATTAGCTGTAATTTAGTATTTTGAGTTCTTAATAGGTACCAAATCTCCCCACAAAAAATTATAAATATTGGTCCATTTTTTCGGACAGCCCCCATGTAAGGGTAACCCCAAAATTTCGGTATTTTGAGGTTCTTGAGCGTGTTTTTCAACAGAATTCGCTGAAATTTGGTACTTTGAGTTCTTATTGGGTACCAAATAAACCTACGAAAAATTATAAATATAGGTCAATTTTTTCTGGTACTCCCCATATAACGGTACCTCTCAATTTTCGGTATTTTGGGGTTCTTGACCGCGTTTTTCAACGGAATTCGCTGAAATTTGCTATATTGGGATCCTATTGGGTAATAAATTTCTCCACAAAAAATTATGGATATAGGTCCACTTTATCTGGTAGTCCCCATATAACGGTACCTCCTAATTTTCAGTATTTTGGGGGTTTTTGATCGTATTTTTCCGCCGAATTAGCTGTAATTTAGTATTTTGAATTCTTAATAGGTATTAAATCTCCCCACAAAAAATTATGAATATAGATCCATTTTTTCGGATAGCCCCCATATAAGGATACCCCCAATTTTCGGTATTTTGGGGTTCTTGAACGCGTTTATCAACCGAATTTGCTGCAATTTGGTATTTTGTAGTCGTATATGGTAACAAATCTCCCTACCAAAAATTATTAATATTCGCCCCCTTTTTGGGGTAGTCCCCATATAACCCCCTTTTTTATATTAAAATAGTTATCTGATTTGTTACACGTTTTAATTTTGGTTCTAAGACTCTGTTGTAATCATTTCACCTGCGGAGGATAGCGAGATAAAAAATTAGAACGTAAGGTTCGATAATGAACTATAGCCGCATTTAGACCTAGCCCCTGTGTGGAGGTACAAGAAGAAGTGGACCGATATTCCCCATCTTCGAATTTGAACTAAGTTTGGAAGAAATAATAAGATGTGCGAGGTTTGAATGAAATCCAACTTTACTGACACGGATTTGGTCCAAAGAAACATGGGGTCTAGAACCAATATTTCGATGAGGCACATTTTCATTGTGTTAAAGTGTATACACCGTCATTAGCTGTAAGGCTGGAGGTATAATTATCCATTAAAATTTTCTGAAATTTGTATTGTTGTTTACATTATGGTTTACATAATCCGTTTTTAGAAATGTCGGTATAGGTCCCCTTTTTGACATGTTCCCTATATTTTCATTTCTAGTACCTGCCCGTATATCTATGGTGGAGGGTATCCAAAGTTCGGCCCGGCCGAACTTAACGCTTTTTCACTTGTTCATTAATGTGTTAGGGAATTTTAGTTTTTCGTCCTCTTTTGTATTATTCCTAAGAGGATTTCTCAACACAAAATGTATTGTGGAACGTTTTAATATTTGATTTGTTGATTAGGTCAGATTTTGATTTTGGGTTAGGTTCAGGTCAGTTTATTTTGATTTAGGCAAGTATGCCATTACTTCGACTCAGATTTCACTATGGAATGTTTCTGTAACATTGTTATAAAAATATAAGAACATTATTCCATGATTTTCGTTACAAATTAAAGGTTTGGAAAAATTCGTCGAAGAACAATATCAACTGATTGTTGTATGAGTGGGTGTTTGTTCGTCCGACTGTTTATTTATGTCGGTTTTAACCAAAGAGATATTTAAGGTGGCCCATTTATTCCTTCCTATATTGAGGATGATATGGACTAACATTTTTCAAAAGTAACAAGAGAATATGCCATAAGAAGAGTTTGAATCTTATTTCGGACCTATCAAAGTGCCCCTAGCACACATTAGCCATAAGACTATTACTAACAACCAAGTTTTTATGAATGTTTTAATTGCTTGAATAATAATATGAATATGTTTGAAGAATTATCACGAAAGTCTTTGAATATACGCTCATAGCTCTGATAGTAGATGTCTATATTATAGCTAGGCCTTTCGTCCACTTTTGAGAAGGATATGGACAAATGTTTTTCAAAAATAACTATAGAATATGCCATAAAAAGAGTTTTAATCTAATTTTGGACCTATCAAAGTGCTCTAGCTTCATTAGCCATAAGACCGAATCTATTACTAATAACCAATTTTTTTACATATTTTAAATGCTTGAATAATAACAATATGTATATTTTTTAAGAATTATCAGGATAGATCTTTGAATATACGCCTATAGCTCTGATTGTAGATGTCTATATTATGGATAGGCCTTCAGAAATGCATGTTTATATCTCTGATAGTTCCTCAAGAATTATTATTAAAATAGCTGTTAAGCTCCGGTAATTTCCACCAGGCCGACCTTTTTATACCGTCTATCAAAATACCTACAATCGATCGGAATTTTTATATGGGATTATGACGTGGTAAATTGCTGCCCGGAAATAACGAAATACAGGTTGAAAGATTGAGCTAGGACCTTGAATATATCGAAAATGTTTGAGCCTCTTTTAATGAGGGGCTATCAAAAACATGAAAATTATCTTTGAAGAAATTGTGTGCTCCCAAATGTCCCGGAATACCAAATTACAAACACTTCCCAATTATAATTATCATATGTAGTCATTTGGGACCATAAAAATACCAGTAATGGGTATAATGATATCCTTCACCACACAGTGTGCTGGGTATTATGTCTTTGTGCATATCCCCAAAATACCGACTATTGGGGAGTACTGTTATATGGGAGCTACGCGGAAACTTCAGTCAATATTAATAATTTTTGGTAGGAGAATGTGCTATACCATGAAAACCAAAAATGCTGAATTACAGCTAATTCGGTTGGAAAACATGTCCGAAATCCCTAAAAAACCAAATTGGGGGGTACCTTTATATGAGGGCAACACCAAAACGTGGACTGGTATGTGCCATTTGCAATACCAAACATCCTAGGAGTATCAGCAATGTCTGTGCAAAATTTCAGATTTTTCCTAAATATTGGGATATCTATCGTGATTTCAACATGCGTAAGTCGACATAGAATTTTATTCTAATCAAGAGTATATACACTTTTCCGGTGAAAATTTCAAATTTAATATACAATGTATAAAAAAGACCAAATGAACAAATTTAACTTCAATTTATGAATACAAATTTTTTTTTAAAGCAAACGTTTCTTAGTGAAAGGTTTTTACTGATTATCGAAAAAGTCAACCACAGCACCAAATTAAATTTTGCAGTTATTTTTCGGTAGAACACAACTACCTTCACGAATTATAGGTTCAGATTTAGATATAGATCCCATATATATTTTCGTCCAATTTAATGTAAATGATGCATCAAAGTCCCCATATATCTTTCGATTTACTCGAACTTTGGAATAGTAATCTGAATTGAGTCTAGAATGATATATTTTCTTCCTTACATATATGTTTACTTCCGATTTTATGTAAATGGTGGACTAAAGCCCCAAAGCTAGGCCGATTGACACAACATATTGCAAAATGTTTCGTTAAAAAATTTGCCTTTAATCGTCCGATTAAAGGCAAATGGTGTACCAAACTCCTAGTGTTTTTCTGATTGACACAAAATTTTACAACACGTATCGAATTGAGACTTGAAAGACGGTATTGCGTTTTGTTGAAGTTGGTGCAAAAATTGGTGATCCGTTATTATGTCTATACCACAATGTGGAACAACACTTAAACATGTTTTTCAAAACAGTGTTTTTACAACTATTATTCAAAATCTGCAAATCGAATTGCTTCCAAATTGTGCACGTTTTAATGTGCATATGTATCTATTGCATGAACTACGATAAATCCAATCGGTGAAGATCATCCTTATTCTTTAACTTAGTTTCTGGTGATTTTCTAAAAAAATCTAAGATCCGCCATTTTGTGAGATGTCAATAATCCTACTTCATACGAGAACCAGACATGTAATGTTTCTAATGCCGTTGGAATTTTCGGATTCCTATGTTCCAGTGAAGAGTTGTCATTCCCGCCATCACAAAAAATAGGGAAGATCTTCGCCGAACAGACCAACACTGAGTCGGTTTCACATTGAGGATAACCCCAAATTTGCCTTTACTCTTTTTGATTAAATATTGCCTCTCTCGAGTGTGGTCGTGCAGATCTGTCAGGCGAATAAATATACGAACGGACATATTTAAATATACCAAAAATTGTCTAAAAGGATTATTACCTAAAACAAGTTGGGGTCTAAATCACTTTGGAGCTTTGATACAATCTAAAATACCTTGTAAAGTGCATATAGTTCCCATTTGCCATAAATCGTAGGCTAATACTCAAAAACCAAGGTTTTTATTCTTATATTCGTTAACAATCCTACAAATATCTAAAATAAACAAGTGAATAAGCGTTAAGTTCGGCCGGGCCGAACTTTGGATACCCTCCACCATAGATACCAAAAAGTGGACCTATACCGAGATTTCTATGTAAACTATAATACAAATTTCAGAAATTTTTAATAGATAATTATACCCTTAGCTTTATGGCTAATGAGGGTGTATACAATTTACACCGTGAAAATGTGCCTCATCAAAATATTGGTTTGCACCAAATCCGTTTCAGAAAATTTACATTTCATCAATTCATTTAGCACCCAAATTTCAATTTAGCACCCAATAGGAACCAAATGTACCAAATTTCAGCGATATCAGTTGAAAAACGCGCTCAAGAACCCCAAAATACCGACATTTGGGGGGTACCCTTATATGGGGGCTATCCGAAAAAATGGACCTATATTCATAATTTTTTGTGGAGAGATTTGGTACCTATTAAGAACTTAAAATACTAAATTACAGCTAATTCAGCGGAAAAATACGTTAAAAACCCCCAAAATACTGAAAATTAGGAGGTACCGTTATATGGGGGCTAACAGAAAAAGTGGACCTATATTTATAATTTTTGTGGAGACATTTACTACCCAATAAGAACCCGATGTACCAAATTTCAGCGAATTCGGTTGAAAAACGCGCTCAAGAACCCCAAAATACCGAAAATATGGGGGGTACCCTTATATGGGAGCTATGCCTAAACGTGTACCGATAAAGCCCATCTTCGAACTTGACCTGCCTGCAGACAATGCAAAATGTATGCAAAATGTTGGCGATCTATCTCAATTCGTTTAGAGGCTAGAGTGATTACAACAGACAGACAGACAGACGGACATGGCTAGATGGTCATAGAATTTTACGCTGATCAAGAATATATATACTTTATGGGGTTGGAAATGATTATTTCGATGTGTTACAAACGGAAAAACAAAATTAGTATACCCTCCATACTATGGTGGAGGGTATAAAAATTAGTTGCAGGAATATCATGATAGACCATACAATTGATTATAATATATCTGATAGTCCTCATTTATATTATATATTGTCATTTAAAAATTATAATTATATTAATTCATGTTGATATCTTTGATAGACCCTTAAAATCATAAAAAACACGGAGTTATCGTGTTTTTGTACGATTTTTAAGGTCTTTTAAATTTTATTTTAAAAATTCTCCCTAATGATCTAATAGGTCCAATGGTCCACGTTTTTTATTATGTATAGTCCTTTTAAAATAAATTAATTGATAGCCCTTCAAAAATAGTATTAATATTATAACTCTGATAGTTAATTACAAATTAAAAAAAATTAAAAAATATTTTAAAAATCATGTTCATAGCTGAATAATATAAATATTAATAAAAATCCTACTTTATATTAAAATAGTCTTATGTAGACACATTTTTCCTTGGTTCTGAATATTATTGACTTTTTTCCAAGCAATTTTAATTTCTGTCCATGATTTCCCAGTGACATATTTTCTTTGTTATACTACTCTACATTCATATTTAATATAATCCATACATATATATTTTTATATACATTTTAATTAATTGTATTTCCTTGTTATGTACCCCCGCCATAATTAGTAACCCACTGTTCCGTTTGCCATAAAACACTAAGTCAAATTACCAGTCGAGTAATTGTTTGCACATAAAAAATTATTATTCATACAAAAACAACAACAACAAAACGAAAACAAAAAAACAGGCGAAATAATTATTTTACGCTTTCCTACTGTTTCTGTTCGCTCTCTCTCTATGGGGCAAAATTTTGTGTGTTAACGCTACGGCAATTTAGTCGTGTGGCTGCTAGTTTTTTGGTTATCCACTATTATTTGTGTCTATCCTTTCACGAAACCAGCAGGGAAGAGTCAGAAAATTTGATTATAATTGTTATTAAAATTTCAGTTCAGTCGTCATACACTTTTGGATTGGGGATTTCGGGGAGGTAGAAAATTATGTGTGTGTGTGAGGACTTTGAGTGTAGCGGAGTAGTTGCGTGATTAAATTTCATAGAATCCTGGCTTAAATACAAACAAACGAAAGAAAACAGAAAAAAATAAAACAATTCCAGGATAATTTTTGCCTGATTTCATGAGTAGTTTGTTGCATGTTTTTGCACATTTCTTAATGTATGCTGGTCTTACTGGTGTGTTGTTGTGGTGTATGTGTGCGTGTTGTGCCTCATTGGGTTGCTGCTCTTTAAGCCTATTATCATCATCATAGGTATACACAAGTACCTTGACTAAGAGGTGAATTTTCACCCATTCCACTTGTAGTTTTATGCCTGGCCATGGTCTGGAAATATTTTAATGACTTATTTGCTAAAGTTTTTTTTTTGCCATTTTACAATAAAAAACAACAACTAACAAGTATAACTATTTCTATAATAAAATTTATTTAATTGGACAAGTAGCAAGCAAAGTGAGAACAATAAACAAACAATCCGACTAACTCGCAAACAAACAAGTCAACAAATTCCTGAGTTGTATGTTATTGCAGTTATTGCACAATGAATATTAAAAAAAAAAAAACAATTGTAACAACTTTCTTCACTTTCAAAATGTATAATGGAGAATTCTGCTGCATGAAAAAAATTATTAATTGGAAAATATAAATCTAAATATTCGTACTAAAGAAAAGTTTCGTGGAATATGTGACAGCTCAATTATAATTGTATAGAATTTAAGAAACAGGTGACAGGGTCGTAGTTGGCCTACTGATCGGGAAGAAATAGTGTTGAATATAATAATGGTGAAGCCTAAAGTGTTGAAGGAAGCCGAAATTTATAATTTCCTCGTCGTTCACAGGAATTTGACATTCTACCAAAGTCATAAAAATATTCTCTAAACTATATTTAAAGTATTAGAGTATCTAATAACAGCCCTGATCTTTTTATTTCTCCCTAATGTGTCAATGTATACCACACACATATTTATTTGCACCTACACATATGTATATTTTTGATTACCATTTATTTGTCTAAACACAAAAAAATTACATTAGCAACTGTCAAATTGTTTTAGCACGCCATAACTAAATCATAAATGCCATCAAAGTTAGGAAAAAGGGTGATTTGCTTCACAGAGTAAATTAGCAAGGACACAATGCTTATATGTTTTTCAAAATAAATAATTTGTCTTTAATAAAAAATTAAAACAACAATGAAGGCAAACGTAGGGGCAAATGTAATTTATCTGACAAAACAAAACGACCCTTCATAAAAGTTCACAAACAATGATTTATGAATGTCATATTACATTTTGAGAAACATACGTACAGAGTTGGTTGGACCGGAAAGGGGGAGAAATAAGTTTTATGAAATTATTACGATTAACCTTTCAAATGTGACATAATTATCAAGTCATATATCATAAGCAAATATGATGTTAGATTATTATTTATGTTTGGCTACTTTAAGTTTTAATTATTACAAATTAACGTACTTAGAGAGGCGTTTTTAGGAGGAGATTATTTAATTTTTTTTGGATTAAAATTCCAAACAATAAAATACAAAACAATAAAAAAAAAATAAAAAATATACTTTTAAAAATATTACTCTACGTTTAAAGATACCGACGAAAATCCACCTTTAAACCAGTAAGGAAAGTAGTAAAGTCGGACTGGGCCGACTATATGATACCCTTCACCACTTTGGGTACATATGTATCCGAAAAGACGTCGCTTTTTGAAGGAATTTTGACATGCCATTGAACGAACTTAAATATGTGATTTTTATATCTTTCTGGAACCTATGCTAAATTTCATTTCATTTGGGCAAGTTTAGAGTCGTTTGCGCACAGTGGGACAGATTTGCGTAAATCGATTTCGTGCAAATCAAATGATTTTCAGGGACTTTGGTGCACCATTTACCTAAAATCGGGCGAAACTCTATATGGGAGCTATATCTAAATCTGAAACGATTTTCAGGAAACTTAGCAAACATCATTCTAGACCTAATTAAGTAGGCTATACCAAATTTCATGCAAATCGAAAGATATATAGGGGCTTCGGTACACCATTTGCCTTAAATCGGGCGAAACTATATATGTGAGCTATATCTAAATCTGAACCGATTTTCACGAAATTTATCACACATCGTTCTATACTTAATTAAGTACGCTATGCCAAATTTCGTGCAAATCGATGGATATATAGGGACTTTGGTACACCATTTACCTGAAATCGGGCGAAAATATATATGGGAACTATATCTTAATCTGCATCGATTTTCACGAAACTTAGCACACATCATTCTAGACCTAATTCAGTAGGCTATACCAAATTTCATGCAAATCGAAAGATATATAGGGACTTTGGTACACCATTTACCTTAAATCGGGTGAAACAATATATGGGAGCTATATCTAAATCTGAACCGATTTTCACGAAACTTAGCACACGTCATTCTAGACTTAATTCTATACGCTATGCCAAAATTCGTCGAAATCAAATGATTTTCAGGGACTTTGGTGCACCATTTACCTAAAATCGAGCGAAACTATATGTGAGAGCTATATCTAAATCTGAACCGATTTTCACGAAACTTGGCATACATCATTCTAGACCTAATTCTGTAGCCTGTACCAAATTTCGTTCAAATCGAAAGATATTTAGGGACTTTAGTACCTCATTTACCTTAAATCGGACGGAAATATATATGGGATCTATATCTAAATCTGGACCGATTTTTTCCCAATTTCAATTGGGTTCGTCCTTGGGCCAAACAAATGAGCTGTGCCAAATTTCATCTAATTCGGATCATAAATGCGACCTGTACTTTGTTTACAATTTAACATGGACAGACGGACGGACGGACGGACGTACGGACGGACATGCATAAATCCACTCAGAAAGTGATTCTATGCATATTCTCAAAAGGAACCATTGGTCTATCTCGATTATTTTTGCCTGTTACAAACATATGCACAAAGACATAATACCCTGTACCACATTGTGGTGAAGTGTATAAATATGTCGTTAAAAAAAGGAATAGAGAAAAAATGTATTAAAAACATAGGGAAAAAATATTAACAATCCACCCTTACACATAGTCTCCCAAGAAATATTTTTTAAAAATCCAGCATTATAAATTCTTCATGAAAACCTTAAAGATCGTTTTTAACTTCCTAAAGAAGAAGAAAATTGTCATTGCAGGAAAAAATTGTATGCTTATGCCCCTGGGTTCTATAACAAAAGTGATGCCAATATTTATTACATGGTGTAGGAATTACAGAACATTAAAATTTATTATTATATGATGTGCTATGCTTAATTGATGATCGATATAGCTCAACTTCGAACCTAACATTTTTGCATCACAATACCTTTCATCACACTAAATATTGAAAATACTCTGTAGGTACCATTACACGGGGGCTAGGACAGAACCAGACGTTCTAGTTTTTATCTCGATATCTTCCGATGGCAGAATGATTACAACAGATGGCTAAATCCTCTTTTCCATTTCACTCCTACTATGGTAGAATACGACGATATGGGTATAAACCCAAAACGCGGAACTTAGAGGTAGACAGGGGGCGAATATTAATAATTTTTGGGGGGAGATTTGTAATCATATACGACTACAAAATACCAAACTACAGCGAATTCGGTTGAAAAAACGCGTTCGAGTGCCTTATATGGGGGCTACCCGAAAAAATTGACTTATATTTGTTACCCATAAACCCCGATATCTTTAAACTTGACCTGCCTGCAGACAAAAGACAATTCTATGCAAAATTTTAGGAATCTCAATTCGTTTTGAGGCAGACAGACGGAAATGCTTAAATCGTCATAGAATTTTACGCTGATCAAGAATATATAGGGTCGGAAAATGATTATTTCGTTGAGTTACAAACGGAAAAGCAAACTTAATATACCCTCCTAACTATGATGGAGGGCTTAAAATATCCACGATTATGAATAGTCCGCGATTTTTGTTTAAATCCACGCCTTAAAATCGTAAAAAATCTCTAAAAATCTTAAAAAAATTCAAGCATTAAAAATATCTTTAAAAATTCAATCTTATTTAAAGCCATTTAAAAATATTTTTTATAAATAGTCCTTGAAAAATAATGTAAAATTATAAACGCCTGTATATAGCCCTTATAAAATATTTAAAAAGCACGCTTAATAATAGTTCCTATTTTTTTTGTATTTTTAGAAATGCTTGTTTAAAGGGCCCCATACACTATAAATCATGCCGTCATGCCGATGAACCTCTTTTTGTAGATGTGAGATTGACTAGTGTATGGGAAACTCTTCAATAACTATTCCAAAAATTGCATTTTGAGTCGTAAATTCAGTTGTTTTTTATTCCGTCACAATTCTATTATTTTTGTTCACAAAATTATTTACTGACAACTTTCAAAATGAATATTATTCACAAGATTGATAGGGTTTCATTTTCAAAATCAAAACTATTTTGATTTTCTTCATGCATTCTGTGTGTCACACATACATATATAAACCTTCAAAAAATAACACATACTATGATAAATGCTGTACGGCATGATGTATAGTGTATGCGGCCCTTAATATACTCCTTAAAATATATTTTAAAAAATCCAATAATTTCCAATATCAACATTTATAATTTCATATATCAATATTTATATATTTTTTTAATAGTCCTTGAATTTTTTCAGATGGTCCTCGAACAAAGTTTTTTTTATAAAATCCATTATTACAGATAGGCCGAAATAATTTGAAGAAAATAGTTTTAAAATCCTCGCTTCTAAATAATTCAAGAAAAAAATATAAAATCTAGGAGAGTCTAAGGAAAAAAATATTTATGCCTTTTTAGGGCGAAGGATCATTAATGCAAATGTTTTTTTTTTATTAATTTCTCTTTCGAGATGAGCTAAATGATCGAAGTTGCAATGAAAAGGTAGTATCTCTCTTGCTTTCCCTTTCATTGCAATTTCGATCATGTAGCTCATCTCGAAAGAAAAAATTAATAAAAAAATATGAATTTATATTTGTTATTTATAGTAGCTAATCTTGAAATATTGTTAATTCACAAAATGCAAAATAACAAAAATATCATTCTGTCTACAATAACTAAATCCACTACATAACTACACTTACAATACATTGACAAAGTTTTGCCCCTTACACCATACACCTAACGACAACAACGCAATTTTTCCCTTCTTTCCTATTCTAAATAAAAACCATTAGTAGTGAAAATACAAAAGTGTGATGACATTTTACTGGTATAAATACATATGCGTATGTAGATTTCCCCTGGTGTTAGTATTTGTAATAGTAAAAAAGGAAACGACAACAACAAATTGGGTTTGGTGTGACATTCTTTGTGTGTAAACCTCATTTCCATACCCTGATATATGTTAGACTCTCCAACCAATAGTTGTTTTTTACTGTGTCAAAAAATGTTTTGAAGCTTTTCTGGGAAACTAACAGCATATCATGTTTTGTTGTTGTTGTGTGTGTGTTTTTTCGTCTACACATATGGCACTCATTTTATATTTCTTTTCGTATAAAAAAAAAAAAACAAATTTTAGTAGAAAAGTTTATTTTAGAAATCCTCTGGTAATTGGCATGGTTGTATATCCATTTAACGAGCCAAACTACATTTCTATATCTATATAAAAAATGTGGCTGTGCGTTATGAAATCCCAGAATAGTTTTCTTCGTTTCGTTTAGAGTGTGTTTTGTAATTCGAGTGTAATATTAAAAATTTGTAGTTTACATATGTGAAAAGTTTGCTTTGTGCGTAAGTGCATTTCTAACTAATGTAAAGTAAATTTGAAAAATTAAATTGTCAAATGGAAAAAATTTGAAAGTTGTAGTGAGACTGGTAATAAATTACATAAATTAAACCCAACCTAAAACACCGGAATTTCGAAAAGTTTCCAGGTTTTGATCTTACCTCCATTCCACTGTGGGAATTTCGGAGGGTTTAGCCGCATTTCCTCACCGAAGTACCTGTAATTTGACATTCCGGTTTCTCTATGCACAACAATTTTGATAATGATCTTGTTTTTGAAAAAGCCCCCATATAAAAGGCGAATACATAATTCTTTCAAGAACAATTATGTGTACATGGTCCATAAATAACGGCTTCGACCTTTAGGAATATTTCTGAATGCACACCACTTGGTGGAGGGAATAAATACAATTTTTAGCAAGGTCCAAATTTACATTATTGGTGCAATTTTGAGTATTTGATAGGCCACTGCCCATCACCTGGCAAATCCACCATAGACCAGATTTTCACACTGCACCAAATCCTGGAATAGACCCACGAAATACACATCGACACATTCCACCTGTTTGTCGACTATAAAGCCGCATTCGACAATCCGCTTAGAGGTATTTAAAGCCAATACTGTGTTCAGCATGCCTGCAAAATTAATACGGCTATGCAGTATAGCTTTTATAACCTCTCGGAGCCCTTGAATTCCGAACGAGGATTCAAACACGGTGATAGTTTGTCGTGTGACCTGTTTAACATCCTGCTGGAAATGGTAATACGATATGAACATTGCGAGTGGTAACAACCACCTTTGAACCAATTAAGGAGGAGTCTGTCAAAGTGCGACTGGCAGTAAATGGCGAAAAGATCAAGCTGATGGTATCAACGCGCAAAACGTCAATTAGACTCGAACCAACTGTGGAACTTGAAAGCTACAGCTTCGAGGTAATGAACGATTTTATATACCTCGGTACCGCCATAAACAAAACTAAAAACATCAGCTTTGAAATCCGGAGGAGAATAGTGTTGGCCAACAGATGCTACTATGGTCTGAGTAAGCAACTGAAAAGCAAGGCCACCACTCGCCAGACCAAACTCACACTCTACAAGACGCTGATATTACCCGTGCTGTTGAATTGATCTGAAGCAATAAAAAATATTCCCCGGAAGATCTATGGACCGATCTGTGTCGACGGTGAATATCGTCTTCGAATGAACCATGAGCTGTACCATTTATTTTCGGACATCGTCACAGTCATACGGATCGAGCTGTATCGACTACGTTAGTTAGTTGGCTAGGTCATGTTGTGAGAATGCATGAGGATGGCCCAGCTCAATGGATGATGCGTATAGAGCGACTAGAAATCCAGACAAAAATAAAGTTTTCGGTTCATTTCATACATGAGATATCATCGGATCATCATCGAAAATTATAGACATCATTTTTGACCCAAACCGGAACCTCATGTAAAATTTCCTAGCCATCAGAGCTACATTCCCACCATATCAGAATACGTAGACACTTGTAATTCTTTAAGTAAAACTCATACGACTATATTTTTAAAAATATTTTCTGGGGTATCTCCAGAAAGCGTTGATATTTTAATGAATATTTTCTTAGGTACCTTCGATGGCGTGGATTTTTTGAAGAATATTTTCTAGGCTACATTCAGAAGGCGTGTTTTTTTTAAAGAATATTTTCTAGGCTACCTTCATAAGGCGTGGATTTTTTAAAGAATATTTTCTAGGCTACATTCAGAAGTCGTAGATTTTTGGAAAAATATTTTCTAGGCTACATTCAGAAGGCGTGGATCTTTTGAAAAATATTTTCTAGGCTACATTCATAAGGCGTGGATTTTTTTAAGAATATTTTCTAGGCTACCTTCAGAAGGCGTTGATTTTTTATAGAATACTTTCTATACTCACACAACCGACTACATAATTGGTATTAACTTATTCAATTTTTTTAATGTTTCACACGAAAGTCTGGGTCTATTTGACCCGCTTAATATTTACCGACCTTCATCGAAACATGGATTGGGTCATGATTGTGGTCTCTAGACCAGAAAAACAGACCAAAATAAAGTTTTGGTTCATCCCTAAGTATGAACATTATAGGTATTCATTGGACAGAAGCAGTTCTATATTCAAATTTTCGTGACGAGTGGTGGCCGAAATGGTGTTTACAAATCATAATAGACAGACGACGCACATACATATCTATTTCGATTCATCTAGTCGAGATATGACGATAAAAGGTGGGTCTAGGGCCAAACTCTTGGGGCCACACAAAGCTATAATAACCTGACAATATAGTTTTGTAGGGTATAAAAAAGTAAATTTAATATGAAGCGAATAATGTATTCGCTTTAACCCATTGATGACATATCGTAATATAATCGTAAGTATGCATTAATTCTGAAGATGGAATTTAAAGAATAATTTCTGCTGGTAATAATTTCCCATAGATGATCAACTCTATGACCTATATATTTCTAATACCCATAATGTTTGAACAACTATCGGCTAGATAGGTCCATAATCTTTGGTTGTCCCCCAAAAACCATCAGATTTTTTTAAGAAAACATACTCGACACTAGAAATCATCGGTCTAAAAAAATCCGCCCACCATTCCACAACATATCTGATGGTTTATTTTGAATTTTGAAATAATATACATATTTTCAATCAGATATTATTTTAAAACAAAACAATTAAAAAGAGAAACATATCTAGGGATTTCCTAAAATCGCGATATGAGAAAAAATTTCCCATAAACGAAAACGTCGTCATACTCGTATATAGGTTATTAAAATATAAATCATTTTGTACTTACCTTTTTAGCAATAAAATCCTATCGCAAATACGTTTCCTAAAACGAAAAGAAATAAATAAATACATTAAATAACTTGTATAACTTTCCAGTAAATTGTGTTTGATAAGAAAAAAACGAATTGCTTTATGATCATGGCTTTCAAATAAAATTTCTTACAATATTTATTTTTCTGTTAACATTTCATTTAATTGTTCTGTCATCTCAAATGGCGTTTTTATCCACAACGTTGGCCATTTTCAATTTACTGGTAATCTTTTTTATTGTTTTCCAAAAGAACACAAACCACAAGTAAGGCCTCTAACGATGAAGCGCTAAACGTTCGTTGAGTATATTTATATTGCCACTTAAATTGGGATTTAGGTACACAGATACTACAGTAATGTCCTTCAGCCGCACACATATACCTATTTAGGTATATGACAATGTAATAGAATTAAGCGAAATCCAATGTGTCTCTTTGCTAACCTTTATCAGTAACATAAACATTACCGAGAGCACGAGAGAGTAATAGAAATAATTGTGAACAGTAAAGCCCTCACAGAATAATGTGTGTGCACACACTCCCACCCGCCTATTCCATTATTTACGTTACTTTTGAGCACAAACACACACACACATTCACTCACATATTTATAATCTGTTTAAAGTTATGGCTTCGAGCAATGCAATATCTATTAAAATTATAATTTACCATTACAAAAAGCTGAAATGGAGGAAACGGAAATGACAGGAAACAAAGTTTGCGGTAATCTTTTCACGATGATAGTTCGTTCGTGGAACAGTTTTATAAAAATAGAATAACCATTTTATTACTTTCACAACATTTGATATAGTTGTATGCGTGTGGCTAACAAAATAAAATATCCTGGCTCTAATCTTTTTTATCATTTCCTCTGCCCCTCTCCCACAACTCTGTCACACATTTATACAAAGAACGCCACCACATTATTTGCCATAAGGCCTTAGGGTTTCTCCGATGACTTCGTTTGACTGGATTATAAGCCAGTAATCATCATGGGTCATGGTAGTTGTTTGGGTTGGTTGGTCTTTTTTCCTTTCTTTTTTTTTCAACTACGCCAACAACAACAGCAGCAAAATACCAAAAAGCAATTAATCTGCTATACAAACTGGCGACAGCCTATCTGGCTTTTATACAAAATCCTCAGAGAGATTGTGGGAGGTAGTTCACATTCACTCACTCACTCACTCCCTCAACGACGACTTTTTGTCATTTATTCATCCGTGAACACACAGTTACAGTGGACACATCCCCTCCACCCTCTCTCTTAGGATCTGATGGTCAAAAAGCTACAAATCCAATAATATATCTATACATACATATACTTGTTGTCGTTTTGATACTGGAGCCCGGGTGAAAGGACTTGACTTTCGCGACAATTTTGGGACATTTTGGAGGATGTGTTGACCGACCAACCAAACGTTCATTGTGTTTGTGGCTGAAATACTTTAATAGCGTAAACGTTAACGGAAAAAATCTGGCGTTAAGCTTTGCTACCAAAAGAACAAAAAATCGCTTTTGAATTTGAGTTTTCTAGATGACGACTGGTGTAGTCATTTGGAAACCTGTACTTGACATGGTCACCGCATTTTCATACATATACTTCAACAAACCACCACACATAATAACATCGAGGAGGGATATTGGGGAAAAAAGTTTTTTGGTGGTTGTAGGCGGATGCTTAGTTTACAAAAGATGAAGTATTAAAGCATTTATTTTGTCACTCAACGTTAGATGGTGCTGATATAAAAAAATATATTTTTTTTTGAAGAACATTTGCTAGGCTTCGATTTTTTCAGAAATATTTTCTAGACTCCCCTTAGAAGGCATGAATTCTTTTATAGAAATTTTCCTAAGGTAGCTCCAGAGCACGTTGAGTTTTCAAATAATAGCTTCAGAGGACGTTGCATTTTTAAAGAATATTTCCTAGCATTTTTTAAAGAATATTTTCTAGGCTACCTTCATAAGGCGTGGATTTTTTAAAGAATATTTTCTAGGCTACCTTCATAAGGCGTGGATTTTTTAAAGAATATTTTCTAGGCTACCTTTATAAGGCGTGGATTTTTAAAGAATATTTTCTAGGCTACCTTCATAAGGCGTGGATTTTTTAAAGAATATTTTCTAGGCTACCTTCATAAGGCGTGGATTTTTTAAAGAATATTTTCTAGGCTACCTTCATAAGGCGTGGATTTTTTAAACAATATTTTCTACACTACCTTCATAAGGAGTGGATTTTTAAGACAATATTTTCTAGGCTACCTTCATAAGGTGTGGATTTTTAAGACAATATTTTCTAGGCTACCTTCATAAGGTGTGGATTTTTTAACGAATATTTTCTAGGCTAACTTTAGAAGGCGTGGATTTTTTAATGAATATTTTCTAGGCTACCTTCATAAGGCGTGGATTTTTTAAAGAATATTTTCTAGGCTACCTTCATATGGCGTGGATTTTTTAAAGAATATTTTCTAGGCTACCTTCATAAGGCGTGGATTTTTTAAAGAATATTTTCTAGGCTACCTTCATAAGGCGTGGATTTTTTAACGAATATTTTCTAGGCTACCTTTAGAAGGCGTGGATTTTTTAAAGAATATTTTCTAGGCTACCTTTAGAAGGCGTGGATTTTTTAAAGAATATTTTCCAGGCTACCTTTAGAAGGCGTGGATTTTTTTAAGAATATTTTCTAGGCTAACCTTCAGGAGGCCTTGAGTAAAAAAAATAATAATTTATAGGCTACCTTCAGGTACCTTCAGTGGGCTTTGATTAAAAAATAATAATTTATAGGCTACCTTCAGGTACCTTCAGGGGGCTTTGATTAAAAAATAATAATTTATAGGCTACCTTCAGGTACCTTCAGGGGGCTTTGATTAAAAAATAATAATTTATAGGCTAACCTTCAGAAGGCCTTGAGTAAAAAAATAATAATTTATAGGCTACCTTCAGGTACCTTCAGGGGGCTTTGATTAAAAAATAATAATTTATAGGCTACCTTCAGGTACCTTCAGAGGGTCTTGATTTAAAAATTTACTTTCTAAGGTACCTTCAGAGGGGCTTGATTTAAAAAATGTATGTATATTTACTAGGGCTCCTTCACATGGTGTGATTTTTGAAAAAAAAAAAATATTCTCTAGGCTACTTTCAGAGGGAGTTATTGTGTGGGGCCTATGACCGGTCGATGTTTGGTCATAGGCCCCATACAACGATTATATTATATTTTATTTTTGGTATTAAAAAAAAATAGCTAGCAACTATTTTTTAAATAGTAAAAAAACGAAGTGCCATATTACAGATGACTGCCATTAGGGAAATTGGGCTGAAACCAAAGGAAATACGCTGGCTATATTAAAATATGAGAGAATTTTATAAATTTTTCTGTGAAGATCCTCTCATCCTCCAAAGAACTTGAATGTGACGACACAACCACATCAGTTAAGAAGTACGCCAATAATTTCAAAATACCGAAAAGGTGTTACCATTTGATGGGAGGTATATCAATGCTAATACAACGTATAGAACTGAAGAGGATCTCCGACAAGTATTTCCATCTTTCACGTGTACCCGGGCCCCTCCGGAAAACGTCTATTTTTCCAACGAAAATTTTTCTATTAAAACAGCGGTGATTTTTTAAATACACGCCCAAAAATAGTCCATGATGTTTTGTTTTTTCAAAAATTCTTGCCTAAAGATAGTCTATGAAAAAAATATATTTAAAAAATCTACGCCTATTTATCGACCATGTCTCTGGATCCACTATCTAGGTAGTCAATGATAAAATCCACGCCTACATATAGTTCATGAAAAAAGTATTATAAAAAATCCAAGTCACATAATTAAATCATTAAACATATTGTTTAAAAATCACTGTTAGTCTATTCGTAAATTCCATTAGAATGGAATACGGTTATGGTGACGTATAATTGACGACACGCCACCATGTACATTGACACTTACTTATTTATAAAGCCAATTTTTAGATTCCCATTCTACCTTCTCAAAATTAATTTTAAATTATTAAATCTAATGACTGTTTACCCAGTTTTCCTTTAAACGAACCCACAATTTATTTGCAGCCCACTTTTCCTGTTTAAATTTTGTGAAAAGATTGGTCAACTTAATTGAATTGTGTCAACCTTCAAAAGTTATTTTGCGAACAAATTGCTACTGATGGTCGCCATTATGAATTCATATTAAAATCACATAATCACTGACAGGTGTCAAAAATTTGATACACAAATTCGATGTGTGTGTGTGTGTGTGCATAATTCTAAACTACTTTCAAAGTGTTAAATTTGTGACTCAATTAAATATGGCCATAATAGACGAACAAGCCGGGCATAAAAATTAAATCCCATTCCAGCAAATGGCTAAAAACACCTCAAAGTGTCGGTTGGGCGGTCGGTCGGTTGCCTAACTCAAATTGAGTGATGCATTTCATTGTGAATATGCATTTTCATAAATATATTCATGCAAACAAACATACGTACACATATATAGTGATGGTTAGATAGATATGTCAATTATAGTTGATGGACAAAAAATAGATTTTGTGAATAGAAAATGTTGTCTTTTATTTTCAAATAGTCAAATATAAATGAAATTAAATGCTAGCCTGTTGTTTTATGGATATCAAAACAGACATGGCATAAAACCCTCAAATAAATTAAGTGTCATAAATAACAATTTGTCAAAAAGGATTATTATCAAAAATAAATGTAAATAACGATATGTTTTTCTTTGTTTTTGAAAAAGAAATATGACATTTAAAAATATTTGTATTAAAGATATCATATCTTAGTATAGTGATACTGTTTTGATATTTATTCGAAGTAATTTTGTGTTTAAATTTATGTACTTTATAAATTAAGTTCATGGTACGTTGACATATTAAAGGGGGTGTGTGGTGGTTATATCTCCCAAAAATGGTCTTAATAAATCGTTAAACCATTTAAGTAGCCATATATTTAATTGGCAATTTAACATGTCACCAGCCTGAAATGTTTCTTTATATATGACTGCTTATCTGTGATTTAATTTCTTTGTGAACAGGGTTGCCATGTCATGAAGTTTATGTTGTTGGGAAAAAAGTTGTTTGTTTCCTCGAGGACTTTTATCATATTTTTGAATCCTTCAACAATTTCAAAACGTTGATCAACCTATAAGGTAGTCGTTGAAAACATATTTAAAAAATCAACGTTCATTAAAACAATATTTTAATAAAATCCTCGTTTATAGATAGGTGGTGAAAAAATATTTTTAAAAACTTTACGCCTTTGTATAGTCCTCATATATAAAAAATCCACGCACTGTTTTCACTCCGATTAAGGCAATTACAACAGTACCTTCTGGTGATAAAAATCCTTGACAACGTATTTTTTGATGCGCATTAATTGAAAGGAGTTTCCAAGATATGACTATACGGCGAATGTCCCATCAATTCCACGCTATGACCGGTACCAAATGTCGCTGTTTTGATCCGATGTACCGCCCTCAAGCGGAAAAGTGACTACTTGCACAATTTTATTGAGGAAACAGGGGAATATGTGCGTCCAACGAAATATGTTCAAGAACATATTTCGTTGGATTTGACCCGAGGACCCACATTTTCACTTCGAAGACCCACATTATATATAGCTGATTTGTTCGGGTTCAACTGTGGCAACTGTGAATATCCTATAAACATTTTTTGAAGCTCAGCGAATAGTGGGATCCAACCAGATCAACCCTTTAAACGGTCAGCTGTCTCTGCAAAAGATCGAATGTATGCTGACGAAAAAAACAATTTTGCGTAGATCCATTGTTTTGGGCCAGCGTAGGTCGGTATGCAAAAACCCTCCAGTGGGAATGTCAGAAGGCTCCAAGCAGCACTAAGAAGGCCGGTAAAAAACTCTCCAATGGGAATGTCATGTATAAGTGTGAAGTGATCGATAGCAGTAGCTAATCTTGCCAAATACGTAAAGACTACATAGGTACCTGACCAACAGAAAAAATCGCTATGACCGGTACCAAATGTCGCTGTTTTGATCCGATGTATGAGAAGTGGCATTGTGATGGTGGTCTTTGATTTGTCCTCCTTTGTTCCGTTTTCGATTTTCTGCGAGGACTTCAGCTAAACAAATTTTGGTGTACCACTCCGAATTAACCGCCCTCAAGCGGAAAAGTGACTACTTGCACAATTTTATTGAGGAAACAGGGGAATATGTGCGTCCAACGAAATATGTTCAATAACATAATTCGTTGGATTTGGCCCGAGGACTCACATGTTCAATTCGATGACCCATATTATATATAGCTGATGTGTTCGGGTTCAACTGAGGCAACTGTGAATAACCTATAAACATTTTTCGAAGCTCAGCGATTAATGGGATCCAACCATTTAAACGTCAGCTGTCTCTGCAAAAGATCGAATGTATGCTGACGAAAAAAAAAAAACAATTTTGCGTAGATCCATTGTCTTTGGGCCAGCGTGGGTCGGTATGCAAAAACACTCCAATGGGAATGTCGGAAGGCTCCAAGCAGCACTAAGAAGGCCAGTAAAAAACTCTCCAATGGGAATGTCATGTATGAAGTGTGAAGTGATCGATACCAGTAAGGGACCTCGCCAACAGAAGAAATCAGTCACCTATTCACTTCGATGAGTGCGGCTAAAGCCTCTCAGGGATCTGTTTTTCGAAGAGTAGGGAAAAAGACAAATTCCCTGCCACTTCTATTCAAATATGCGGCTAAAATCATTAAATGGCGAAAATGCGATGAGAACTTTATATGAGTCTATGTTAGAAAAATATTCCTATAATTATTACCTTCAAAAAACTGGAAATGCCCTTTAAATGGGAAGTGTGGTTAAAGCTGTTAAATACGGGTTAGAGCATATATGTAAGGTCTATCTCTTAAGATATGCCAAAAGGAAATGCGAATAAAACTTTCAAAATATCAAACATGGGGCTGGACCTTTACATTGCATATTTTCTGCATAGACCCTTAGTGACAAGTTACAGCCCTTTTTAGATGGAAAATGCGGCTAAAGCTTTCAAAATACCGAAGACCGCTACAAATATGTGTGCTTTATGGAGGCTATACAAAATCTGGACCGATATATTTAATTTTAAATACCAAATGTTCTATGAGTTGTAGCAATGCCTGGCAAAATCGTCCAGAGTTTTTTTTAATAAATATTGGCACCACTATCGTTATTTTAATAGTGGTGGTCATGGCTAAATCGACTTAAATTTTTTCTCTGATCAATATCTAAATAAGAGGTCTCGACTAATATTTCAGAGTTTAATAATATTTCACATTGTATATATCATACTTAAAAATATTTCACAGATTATTCTGTCTCAATATCGAATTTCAATTCGCAATGCTATAAAATTAAACTGTTACATGCACAATCGTACAGAATTTGTTTGGTAAATTTACTTATTTTAAATTTTACAAATTTTGTATTTTTTGGCCGATTTTTCTTTGGCAACCTTTATTCCAGTACCACCAAAAATAAATCTCAAGCATTTCCGTTTCCTCCACACGCACACACACATATATGTCCAAAATTTATTTCCAAATATATCGAATTACAAATAGAATAACAGTTAAATAACATAAATACACTTAATTGTCTAGAACAACAGCAACAACAACAACAAAACCAGAAACATTTAAACAACATAAATCTAGAAAATTATCAATGAGATGTCATCAGTAAATAGACTTCCGTTTGCTTTGCTTTTTCATACATTTATTATCCAGAACTTCTGCGGGTCAACAAAGTACACATAGAGAAATAGTGCGAGAGTATGTGAAGGGTCAAAACAAATTATCAGGATACAAATGTATTTGTCCTATCAGACATAATCACTACCACAAATAAACAACTACAACAACAGCAACATGACAACTCAACAATGATTTAGTTCACAAGACCAAATAACCAACCGGTCAACCACCACCACAAGCAATTGTCAAACATTATTGTGGCTATTAAACAATGATTTCCGGTTTATATTTATCAAATTAAAACAACAATTTATTGATGTTGTTGTTTTCCAGTTGAGTTCTACAAATGCTATTACCAACCAACATTCCACAACAATTAACCAACAATTCAATGTTAAATAAAAATTATGTTTTTATTTTTTCGCTCGTATTGAAAAAAAACCCCTTAGAATGACCTCCACTGGGGCTTTAGTGAAGTAAGTTCTCTTTTTTCAATGTTAAATAGAAATTATGGATTTTTTCCTGAACGAGAAAAAATCAATAGAGTTTGTAGTGTTGTTGTTTTTTCTTCTTTTTTGTAGTTTTAACAAAATTTATTACTGCAATCAAGCGCAAAATTAACTATGAATATAAATGTAATTTATAATTTTTTTCTGCCTAGAGAAGGTTACTGGTGTGTAGAATGAATGTGTTCCGCTAGCTTGTTCAAGTTTAATTTATTTCATAAAAATATATATTTTTAAAAACATATATTATTCTGATTTATGGTTCGTTTAAAACCCGATTTTCTGCAAATGAAAAAAGGAAATATAATGTTTGTCGTTCGGTTTGCAACACTTTTAAATATCCATCTAGATCAGGATATAATTCGATGTCGACTTCACCGTAAATATGTCTCCTGAAATCGTAATATTTAATGTAGGGCTTTTTTGTTTTCTACCAGAACATTTGCAAAGTAGGTCCATAACCTTTAAATATTTGGAGTCCTCACCACACATTAAAAGCTATGTAAGCATTTCGTATGCTCATTCAATAGAAGATCATCTCATAACTACCGAAGTGCACACAATTCAGATTTTGGTGTTTTTGAATGATAACAAGTTAAAAAGCGTTAAGTTCGGCCGGTCCGAACTTTGGATACCCTCCACCATAGCTATACTAACAGATACATGCAATGAAAATATAGGGAACATTCCAAAAAGTGGGCATATACCGACAATTTTACAAGTGGGCATATACCGATATGTAAACCATTATGTACACCAAATACAAACTTCAGCAATTTTTAATAGGGATTTTTCCTAAACTCTGTGAGATCCAAAAATTACTGTAATTTAGATTACAAAGTTATATGAGGCTATGACTAAAGGGGGGCCAATATTGATTACATAGTGTAGGAAATAGTGAATATTTGGGGATATCATAATATGAGGGCTATGCCTAATTAATGACCGGTATATGCCAAGTTTAATTGTTTTTCTCAATTCTTTCCTTCAGGAGGTATCACTATATTGGGGGATGTCTAAATGTCTGCCGATATATTTATTTATCGTCATGTTTGGGTTTTCTTTTATCACAATATCTTTAGAAGTGGGAATGCTTTCCACTTGATGGCTAAATAGTCTTTGTAGGGTAAAAATTGACTATTCCCCGTAACGACTAACCAACAGCAACACACGGAACAAATCAAATAACTATATGGGGACTACCCCAAAATATGAAATTTCAGCGAATTCGGTTGAAAAACGCGCTCAAGAACCTCAAAATATCGAAAATTGGGGGTACCCCTATCGAATTTGCTGAAAATTAACATTTCCGAGCTCTCAACTAAAAAAATAGTCAATGCAGGGCCTGGTTTGGACTTTGCGCTTCTAAATACGGTCGCAATTCTAGTCAAGTTTCTAATCCATTTTCAGTGACAAAGATCCACGTAAAAAATCCGTCTCATTTTAGGTTCTTGGAAAATATATGAACTGTCGGCAGAAAATGTAGAACAGATTTTTAACATGTATACATTTTTATTTGTAACTTAAATGGAAATGGCTGTCATTTGAAGTTCTAAAGGGATAAACGATTTTTCGATAGAAAAGCCTTTTTCAGGCTAAAATACGGGCGGCAAAACATGTATAATATATGTCTATATATTATTATAGCACTATATAACGATACGAAACGATTTAGATTTTACGAAGAGCGTAAAAAGTATAATCGACTGATCCTTTTTTTAATAATTTCGTATCTCTATTTGAGTTGAGTGTTGACATCAATAATACGCCACCACAAGCGTATTATTGATTTTGGAATAATTTTTCTAACTTTCCGAAGTGGATCGTTACGACAATATTGCATGGAAGAACTTATGGCAATGGTAGACAATACTATAGGACCGCGAAACATTTGTTTAATAAATTTAATTGTGGCGGACGCTGTCTCTAAGACAATGGATGTGAATGTCACCCTCAAGATCCTAAAAAGGACAAGATCTCACATATACACTTAAACCTGCATGTTTTTCTCATACTGGAGAATATTTAAAAAAATTGTCAAAATAAATATTCGTATATGCATTATTATGTCAGAAATATATAAAAGTCTTTTATAAAGATCCCGAATGCCACTTAGATTTTAATTTTTTACAGATCAAAGAAATTTACTAACTGAGTATTTTAAGTATTAGGACTTCCTATCTACATTTTTCCCATTTATATGAAACATAAGTTTACATTGAATGTAAAATATATATATACATACAAAATTGTCCATACAATAAAGGTCTTTCCACTTGGCCTTTATGGCGTATAATTGTCACCAACACTCATACGCTACATAGTATCGGGGGGTAATCCTTCATGTTATTTGTTCTCACGAACACGTCAATCCGAATTATCAGTAGATAATACATATATGATATGATATATTTCGAAAATAATTTGTTGTATTTACAACAATGCTAGAACCAGTGCCACGTATTCTTCTATTTGGAGCAGCATGTGATTTTCTCTCACTGGAATATCTTATACCAAAAATCCACCTGACGTTTCAATAATAAATCGAATATACTTTCAGGATTTTCAATGTAAAATTGAAATTTCTTAGGGACAATTTTTAGTTCTTTCGATTAAAAAATTAATCAAATGAAAATAATTGCAATTCCCACTTTAATATTAATCTTGGGGGGGCGTATAATTAACGCCAGCACTCATACGCAACATTTTTTTACAGATAGTATTTAGAAGGAAATACAAATTGTTTCTAAACCAAATATATTTTAGATTATATTCATATATCAGCATAGAAGTCATTACGGTAGTAGGCTTGAGAATTATTTCTATATTTTTTAACACATTTTATTAACCTGAACACCTCAGCATTTATTATTAATTAATAAAAATAAATTTACATACATACATATCTATTATTTTTTAATATTCCACACAGACGTATGGAAAACATTACAACTTTACATTATGTCATAATATTTTATTCGAACATAAACATAATATAAAATAAAATTAATAAAAAAATAATGTTAATGACCATTAAAAGTTCGTGACTTTTTGTCGCGGAGAAAATCTGTTATTTTCCCATTTGTCGGCTACTGATTGTCAATTGCCGGAACATTTTTTATAACATTGAATCAATATTTTATAAATGAGGATTGTACACTGATAAAAAAAATTGAGTATTCCGTACTTAAATGAAGCCGAAGCGGTGTCAAAAGTACGGTAAGTGCGGTTTTTCTTATACCAAGATGAAAAAACTTGATTTAAGTACGGTTTTTTCTAGTGCGGATTTCTTAATTTTAGCACCATTTAAGCCGGATTGTGTTTGCTTTAAGCTCAGAAGAGTCTTGATTTAAGAAAACTGGAATTGATTTAAGTTAATTTTAGTTTCGATCTAAGTACGAAATATACTTGGTAAAAGATCGCTAGGATTGATTTAATGCTTAATAAAACTAGATTCAAGCGCAACGTGGCCTTGATTTGAGCATTCTATAAATCAGAATTATCTCACAATATTCTTGTTTCAAGAATTTTGTTCCCGATTAAAAGATTAAATTGAGAGTACCACAGATTGAAATGATAAAAAAATATTTTTCCAAACTTGATTTAAGCCAAACTCTCACTTGTTCTAATTCAAAAATAAAATTGATTTAAGAAATGCCAGTGATTGAAATGATCCCAAAGTCATTTAAATTGAGTTTTTCGAGCTGAGTTTAAGCTATTTTCCGTGTTTGATATGAAATAAAACAATGGTTGATTTACGTAAAATATAGTTTATTTGATTTTTAAGAGAAATTATAAAGTAATACCAAAAATAAATGAAAAATCATTTTTAAATCTATATAATACAAAAAACTCCTCATGTTTACCTAGTTGTTGTGTGTCCTTCACTTGGTGACGTTTCTTTCGTGATATGACAGAATTTTTCCTTTGAAATTTTGCCACTTGGAAAACAACATATGACTCTTACCTGGATACAAAAGTTCGAAATCAATTAGGATCTGAAAAGATAATACGAAATATAAAATCTATGGTGGTAAATTTATCAAATGAGACTGGAATGAAGACTATGTTAAATAATTGCTATTTTTTTGCAAATAATTATTTAAGTTAATGCTTACCAAATCAGCAGTTTCCCATGGAACTCTTTTCCTGTCAACCAATTGTTGACTTTGGATTGCACAGAAATTGTTTCGTCATAGATACCAAACTATAAAATAATATTGAAAAATCAATTTAATTCGCCAAATCGTATATTCATTAAATTTTATTACCTGCTATTGAAAAGTTTTTCTCGAAATTCTATTCGAAGACCAAGAGGAGGTATTGCTTCTTTTATATCTTCTGTTTGCATGTATTGCAAACTTCTATACCGCACTTGAGCAGCTAAATAAATAAGGATATAAAGTTATTGTTAAACCATAAAGATAATATGGAAATATTGTAATTGAAGAATAATATAAAACACAACTAATGTAAAGCGCAACGACAAATAACGATATCAACAAAATTCTTTAGAACTATCAATGCATTTTGCTACATAACACAAAAATAATGAATACACAAAAAAAACTCTACATGACTAACGGTATTTCACAACTCAAAACTGAAAAACATAGTAAGCGACGACCAGGAATACGAATAAATTCAATGAGAACGGAATAGAGCATAAAATTTGGATTTGCTTCAACACTCTCTCTCTCCTTCCAAAAAATACACAATGCAACAGCCAATAACAGAGACATTTTGGTTTGCTTTCAACTCGCTCTCTCCACTTAGATTAAGTATGTTCCACTTACGTTAAGAATTTGTAATACTTAAAATATATGCGCGTTAGAAATGCAAGAAGTATATTCTTGATCTAAGAAATTTTGCGCTCATCTTATCGTTTTGAAGATCGCACTTTTGTTGCATGGTAATATGTGTATACCAAGTAGGTGTTTGTGTGTACACATATATATATTATACAAACAGTTTGCGAAAGCAAACAGGCGTTGTTGAGCTTTATGTACATTTTCATAAGAATTTTTCGGAAATATACCGTTATTAAAATGTGTATGTAGAAATAGTCAATATATTTGGAATATAAATATTACATATGTATAAAAAAACACACGCGCACACTTTTAAAAACACTTCAAAATATTCGGAATATATATTTTATTTTTTTCGCCATCTTTGTTATACTCACCTTTGAAATAATCAAAGACTGATTCCAATTGAAACTCCTGGAGAAATTGGCGCATACGGGAGTCGTCGTCCACAGAAGGCGTCTCTTTCACAGTTGAAAAAACACTTTCACTCATTTTTTTGGCACACAGAAAAACAATCAATTCTACCAACCGTCTACTGGCACGCGCAAATCGAACTAATAAGTTATATATGACTTACTTTTCATTATTAGAAATTTTTTCTTGAATTAAATATAAATCTTAACTTAATATGAGAATTTTTTACGTAAGTCAAGAAATTAATACTTATTCCAATAATTTCCGTACTTGAATTTATAAAACTATCCAAAATTGTACTTATTTTATGAATAACTAAGTACGAATTTTTCTTAATTTTTTAAGTACGATTTTAGTAAAAACTGAGTGTATTCGGCTTAAATTTGAAATGCCATTTTTCTATCAGTGTACTGGTTATTCTGGCAATAAAAATGTTTTGGTTCATTTTTGTTTTTCGAATTACACCGAAAACTTTAAGAAATCAACTTATTGGGATCTATATACCTCGGTAATTTGTTATAAGTTACACATCCTACGGACTGTTCCCCAAATTGATATCTCTCAACACATTTACTTCTTAATTGTTTTAAATATAAATTTATTAAGAAAATCGATAGTTTTTCCATAACTAAATTATTTTTATTTTAATTATAAACTTCTTCAGATTTATGACTTCCCTTATCAATTATTTTCAACATCCTGCCATGAACAGACTTATACTCTTTATCACAACTACACGCACACAAACTTAGATACGCTAGGGGCCTTTTCTTGTAAGTTTTCAGTTTCGGTTATTTTTTTCCTGCTTCATACTCTCTACAAAATATTAATAAGAAATGTAAAAAGTCGTATATGCTTTGGCAACAAGTTTAACAAAGTTATGTCTTTTTATCATTTAACGAGAAAGGATAATATGTCCCACATGAGAGAGAGATAAGTGAAATGTTCGCAAAACATTTTCAGTCAAAAAAGTTTTTTTTTTTTTTTGTTTTTTCTTACAAAGAAGACGACATGTTTTGCATGTGAAGTTATTTTAACAAAAAAGTGCAAGCTCAGTGGAGGATAAGGGGACAGATAACTGAATTTAGTTAAACTGAAGGTAAAGTAGTTCGTAAGTGATTTTGTAAACTTATGATTCCATTGAGAGTTGTTAGTTTGTAAAATGAAAAACTAAAAGGATTTCAATTAAAACAAAAAACTATGGAAAAGCAGAGGTTTTGAGAAGAGTGAAGTGCGGAAGAAAATTTGAATAAGGCATCATACAAATCTATAAGACCGGTACATATTATAAAACCAATATAAGCCGATTAACAGTTTGGGTGCATGCCCGAAGGCCAGGTGACTAATAAAGTCTTGCCTTTTTCTACCACTAAACTGAATTTTCCGCACTTTTCAAAATTTTTCCAATAGTTTGTTTTTAACTACATAAATTCTTATAAATGAATGACCATCAAAATACCCAATAGTACCCAACCTCAAACTGATAATTCACAAAAACTTTTTATTAATATTCCCAAATCTTAAGTTCTTAATTTGTTCCCTTGCATCTTGACAAATAAACTGTTTGGCTAATTTTGTGATTTTAAGTTTTTCCATATTTTTCTCCCTCAGTACTATATATGTCGACATTCATAATCGTTACCATTTTATGCTCCAATGAAAGTAGTAAAAACTTGATGAAAAGTTCTTGAAAATAAAAAAAAAAATCACAAACGCAAAAATTTTGTGGCTGTAAAACTTACAAGTTTAAATAGAGGGGGGGACAAGAACCAAACGCCAAAGAATGAATAAAAATACTCTTCAAATGAAAATAAAAATTAAATTAATTTTTATGAGATCAAAAGATAATTTTATTCGCTCTGTTTCGCATAGCACCACTACTGCTGCTACAGCTGTCAGATGGAAAAAAATAACACGAACGTTTTTATTTGTATTTGATTCAAACGGATAGATATATTTTTGTACTTACAAAGAAGCAAACAGACCGACAGGCAAATAAACGTGCTGGCGGCCAGCCGGGGAGAGGAGGATGATAGATTGACAATCAACCGTACAAACACTAATATCTAATGTTAAAAAAAGAGGAAGCAACAGCAAAAGCATCAGCACAAGTTTTAATTAAAAGTTAACATACTTTTCGGTAATATTTATGTGTGCGTTAGTACAGTCTGTGGCAAGGACATTTTCACAGCATAATTTTTTTTATTTGAGAGTATGGAAGCGGATTTAAGGTAGAAAAATTTTAACTATAATTATGAGAAACGCACAACAAATTGGCTATTACATAAAATATGGAATTCGTAGCACCTGATAGTATCAATAAATTCCATCCAGATTTGGATATAGCCCCCGTATATATTTTGGTCCGATATTTTGTCAATAGTTCACCATAGAAGGGTTTATCCCATGAAGACTAAATTTTGCTTAAAGTATTAAATTAGGACTAGAATGTTGTTAAGTTTTACTTAAATCGGGTCTAATATATATACAGCTCTCGTATACACTTTCGTTAAATTTTAAATAAATGGTGCTCCAAACTGTCAAAGTTTATCCGATTGAGGTTTCGTTCCCTTCGGTTTAGAATTAGATCCTATATATTTTCGTCCGATGTCATGAAATTGTGTACTAAATACCTAACGTCTTTTCGATTCAGATGGAATATTGGAGGTACATCAAAAACCGCAATTCTACCGATTGGCATGGAGTTTTGCATTGGTTTCATATGTATGGATTGATTTAAATTAGTTCTTTCGATTCCATGTCACTGACACTCCAAAGATGATGTGTGTATTCTATCTATAGAGGTGAAATATTCTAAAAAATGTCGCTCCGAAGGCTTTAGATTGGGTCGCTAAATGTTTGAACTGAGTTTTCATAAAATAAACCAGCTTTTTGTTATCTAGTGGTCGATGCTATTTGTTTTTTCTCATTCGGACAGATATTGCTAGTATGGTGCACTACTGTTAATAAAACGAAAATATATATGGACAATATTGCCAATTGTTTCATATACCTGAAGCGGAGGTTCACCCCTTTATAACTCGGGAATTACTTAAGTATATGAAACCAGTGAGCGGAGCAGTATAGTCGGACGGGGCCGACCATACGATACCCTACACAACTAATACGGAACTCAAATTTTCTGCGGATGTTTATTCCGAGACTGGGCAATATTTCGTGATATTTGCACCCTCTTGCCCGATTAGAGGTAAACAGCACATGTTCCCCACACTGACATATTTTCCGAATATTACGAGTATTCAGTACAACTATTGTCCAGATTCCCTTCACCGTGGGTTGTGTTGTGATGTTCGGCTTTCATTTGAGGTTTATAGATCGACTCGAAAATAACACAAAAAATTAAGTTTTCGGTCCACTTCATTCCAAAATTATTATGTGATCATCACCGAAAATTATAGGCGTTGTCCTTGACCATAACTGGAACCTCATGGAACATCTCAAAGCGATCAGCGCTATAGTTCCGCTCTCCAGAGTGATAATGGGTTACTAAATAATATACGAATACGGAGATACCTGTAAATATTTAGGTGCAACTCCCACATCCGAGCACATACAACAATATAATTGGTCTTAATTTAAAGGTCAACCACTCCTCTTGGATATAATATCAACTTCTCGGGCATATGTCCTTCAGGGGTAAACATATACGCCATAGAATACAAATTTTGTCATTTTTCACACAAAAGTCAGGGTCCATTTGACCCGCTAAATATTGACCGATCTTTCTCCAAACAGGCATGCTTATTCTTTGGCCCGATCTGCTTCTCCACGCAAAATTTCACGATGTTCGGACCATTGTTGCGGCCTCTGGAGCGAGCAGAAAAACCGACAAAAATTTAGTATTTGGTCCATTTCATCCCCTAAATATTAACCGATCTTTCCCAAAAACAATAGGGGTCTTCATTGGCCAGAACCCATCCTACATGCAAAATTTCGTGAAGATTGGTCCATAACTGTGGCCTGTATCGTGTTTACAAATTATAATGGACAGACGGACGGACGGACACACATGTCTAGATCGACTCAGCTAGTCGAGATATGACTATCGGTATACTTAATGGTGGGTCTAGGACCAATATTTCGCGGCGTTACAAACATTTGGGGCTGCACAAAGCTATAATACCCTGACAACATAGTTGTGTAGGGTATAAAAAGTACTCAATTCAGTACGCTATAGCAAAATTCGTGCAAATCGAAAGATATATAGGGACTTTGGTGCACCTTTTTCATTAAATCGGCCGAAAATATATATGGGAGCTCTATCTAGATCTCAACCGATTTTCACTAAACTTAGCAGACATCATTCCAGTATCAATTCAGTACGTCATATCAAATTTCGTTCAAATCGAAAGATATATAGGGACTTTGGTGAACCATTTACATTTACTCGGACGAAACTATATATGGGAGATATATCTAAATCTGGACCGATTTTCACGAATCTTGACAGACATCACTCTAGTCGCATTCAGTACGTCATGCCAAATTTCGTGCAAATCGAAAGGTATATAGGGACTTTGGTGCACCATTTACGTTAAATCGGACGAAACTCTATATATGGGAGCTATATATAAATCTGGACCGATTTTAACGAAACTTGACACACGTCAATCTAGGCTCAATTCAGTACGCTGTGCCAAATTTCATGCAAATCGAAAGATATATAGGGCTTTGGTGGACCATTCGGACGAAGATATATATGGAAGCTGTATCTAAATCTGAACCGAATTTTCCCAATTTCAATAGGGTTTGCTTTGGGGCAAATAAATGAGTTGTGCCAAATTTCATCCAATCCCGATTATAAATGCGACCTGTACTTTGTTTACAATTTTACATCAACAGACGGACGGACATACATAAATCGACGCAAAAGTAATTCTATGCGTATTCTCAAAAGGAACTATGTGTCTCTCTCGTTTCCTTTTGCCTGTTACGAATATATGCACAAGGACATAATACCCTGTACCACAGTGTGGTGAAGGGTATAAAAAGAGGTTAATATGGGGACTACGTCAAAAAAGGGGCGAATATTAATAATTTTGGTAGGGATATTTATTACTATAT
>NW_026882338.1:0-3979 GCF_032173495.1 Musca vetustissima
GGAAAAGATCTGTTAATATTTAGGGGATGAAATGGACCAAAAACTTTATTTTTGTCGGTTTTTCCGGTCGCTCCAGAGGCCGCAATTATGGCCAAAACACCGCGATGTTTTGCATGGAAAAGGGGATCGGGCCAAAGAATAAGCATGCCTGGTTTGATAAAGATCGGTCAATATTTAGCGGGTCAAATGGTCCCTAACTTTTGTGTGAAAAATTACAAAATTTGTATTCTATAGCGTATATATTTACCCCTGAAGGACATAGACCCGAGAAGTTGATAGTATACTCAAGAGGAGTGGTTAACCTTTAAATTGATACCAATTATATTGTCGTATGTACTCGGATGCGCGAGTTACACTTAAATATTTACAGGTGCTTCCGTATTCATATATTATTTAGTAACCTATTACCATATTGGAGCGCGGACATATAGCGCTGATCGCTTTGAAATGTTCCATGAGGTTACAGTTATGGTCAATTACAACGCCTAAAATGTTAATTGATGATCAGATAATATTTTTCGGATGAAGTGGACCGAAAACTTAATTATTTGTACTTTTCGAGTCGAAAGCCGAACATCACAACACAACCCACGGTGAAGGGAATCTGGACAAGTAATTAGAAGTGCTGTACTGATTATTAGTAACATTTGCTGGCCTTTAGCCAGTCAAAAGTGTGCAACTATCGCGAAATATTGCCCAATCTCAGAATATAGAACCACAGAAAGTTAGATTTTCATGTAAGTTGTGTAGGGTATCGTACGGTCGGCCCCGTCCGACTATACTGCTCCGCTCACTGGTTCAATATTGTATTTTATTTATTCAATATCCGATAATTTTCAATTATTAATGAATGAAATTTTCGAATTTCATTGTATCGAAATGTTCAATATGTTTAGAATTTTTAGATTAGTGATGTAATTCCACAATATTTTGCTGCTTTGCAACAATTACAAGTGTTCAATATAAAATATTGATTTTTATTGAATTGAATTGGTTTGCAATTGTAATTTGTAATAGCAAACACAATTACATTTAAATATGTCAATAAGTACGTTTATTATTTCCATGACGCTTTATGTTTATAAAATAAATAAATATTCTAAATACCCACACATGAAAACATTTCCAAACATGACATGGCGACAAACACAATATTCATATAGAATATGTAATTTCTTATATGACAAGCGAAAAAAAAAAATATATTAAAGAATTTAATTAATAATATGTACAATTATATAATACCACATACATGTGTTATAACATATTAGATAATACTAAAATAATATTGTACTCTATTCCATAGAATAATGAATTATTCATAATACATACTCGTTAGTATATCTAACTAAATACAATATAAATATGTAAAATAATAATAATGAAAAAAACTAAAAATAATAAACAACATACGACGGTCATTAATGCTGCAAGTACTTTTGTCCGCACCACTAATACATAAATACTTGTACAATAAAACCATATAAATTTGACTCCCCACAAAAAAATATATGTTTCTGTATGTATTTGTAATCATTTGTGTTTAAGTGTAAATGAAAATAATAAAACAAACATTAGTATTTATATTTAATTCCCCAAAAAATTGAATATAAATGAAATCTAGATATTGCGATACAATAAGGTAGCATCTAAAGCTTGACAGATTATGAGAATGTAATGCACTTATGTTACGATTCATTCGTAAAGTTCGAACTATTCGATTCAGTCGAGTTTTAGATTTGAGACCTTGAGTTTATTGGCTTAGACTAAGTCTTATACGTGTATACAAAATAACCCTAATTCTGAAAAGAAATAAATAAAACTGAAAATAATTTCAATGAATAAAACAAATATTTTGTGTTTTAATTTTGCACTGTGGTTAGAAATATAATGTTGTCAGCGAGAAACAATTATATATAAAACTAGCGGACCCGGCAAACGTTGTTTTGCCTTAGTTATAGGTATATTTCATTTTTAAAAAATTGTTAATTTGTTTTCAGATTGCCGTTATAGATTTGTATATGTTTGCTATATATTCTATATACAGTTTTTGACAATTTAGGGGGGGAAGCTTGTTCAATTTTGACACCGTATACCTTCTTTTAATTGTAAATGCCAGTTTTATATTTTAACCCTAAATCGTGAAATGTTGTAATCGGATTTTTCATATCCTCAAATTTTTTTAACAACTTAATTTCAATTTAGCATTTGAATAAGTTGTTGTTTATAGTTACATAGGTCCACATCCAAAATTAAAATTGTCGGCAAAAAAAGGAACATTGTCGAAATTTTTGACAGACGTTCTTAAATTATAAACGATGTAAATAACACAACGTTCGATTATTTCAATTTCCCGACTTTTTGAAATCGGTCCAGTCAATACACCATGTAAACATTTTTCACATCTTTAAGAATACATTTGAGGAACCATAAAGGCACATATAAGTTGGACACAAACAGCATGTACTGCGGAATTGCCTTCATGTAGGATTCGAATTTAAATGTATTCTTCCCCAATATAAGAAAATGTTCAATAATACCTTCGGGTTTTGTTGACGTATTTGTAATCGTATATAGCGAATTACTAACATCATTGAATTGTATTGAATTCTTTGATAGACGTTTTTGTTTTTTCTAAAACATAAAAAGATATGTCTGGCAATTGGCAATTTTCTCAAAAATATTCCTGGTGTTGTTTCATAATAAATACACGATCAAGTTTGGGTCAATGGACCAGATATCACATGGGATATGTGTTGCATTTATATGTTCAACATAATTTGTTCCACTATTGTGCGCTTTAAAGCATCCTTATCCTAAAGTACTTGGAAAGTAGAAAAAAAAATATCCACTAAATTGCCTTTTCGGTATTCCCCATAGGGTAAAAAACTTCCCTCATAATTGCCGGTATAGTTTTTGGTATAGGCTCCACGTAATGGAACCGCTTAATCTTTACCATGTCTTACTTTGTTTTATTTGAGAAAAATTTCACAACCTATACATACCATGCAAATTGCTTCACATTAGATAACTTTATTTTCAAACTAAATAAATCTTGATTTTCGATTTCTTATTATTAAATTTAACCCTAATCTATATATGGGCAATATTGCCAATTTTTTAGCATAGCTGAAGCGGAGGTTCACCCCTTTATAACTCGGGAACTACTTTAGTATATGAAAAAAATGAATAGTTTTGGGTTAATTGATCTGTCGTTGCAAACTGTTCATGATGTTGACCTACAAACTTTATTTTGGTGGAAGCTGTGTCTACTTTAATGTAAAAAAATGTGTAAAAACAGGTTGAGGCGAACCAGTTTTTTATGTTCTCTATCGATTTGTGACTAAGCCACTCATTGCACGGTCTTCGTGTCAAAAGAAAACTAGAAGCCAACAAAATGGGGACTACGCCCCTTATGTATCATTTTTCAAAATTTTAACTGTATCTACCTTTAAATGGTGCTGACATTTTGAAGCCCGATTTTGAGTGTTTTTTTTAATTTTACTTCTAGCTTTAATACACAAGCAGGAATTTATAAAAGTCGATTATAAGATTATTGTAGTCGCTAATCTGCGTAATTTGATATGTATTTTGTGTATGTAGTATCCACAGCTTCAGAGTAATACTCATCCGAAGGTGCGAATTTTGTGCGATCAAATTTCTACAAAACCTATTTTTCGGGCCAAATTTTTAGATCTGTCAACTGAATGATATGGGTACCCGCGATCAATAAGGTTTTTTACGTTTCGGATGATATAAAATCTTGTTCGTGAACGGCGGAACTGGCCTTCCAAAAACACGAAATTTGGCAAAAAATGTTTTTGAAAATAACGCGGATTTATTTGCGTTTTCTGTCGATCATTTCCGCTTCAATAAATGACCTCATACGGATTTTGAACTTTTTCGAAAAGAGAACTTTAAAAACTTCAGCCGAAAGAGAGATGTACGCAATTTATTTCAAAAATAGATTGTGCTGGCA